>NC_061869.1:47725485-47775444 GCF_907164915.1 Impatiens glandulifera | reverse complement strand
GAAGTTTAAATATTTCATAAATAAGAATATTGAACATTGAGCGGTTTTGGTCGTACAACAAAATGACCAAAAACCGGAAAGGAAAGACAGATAACTTAGTCTTCTTTGAACCAATCCCCTTCCACCATTCTTTCGTACCACTTTTCCACGGTGTTTTCGGGTGACTGTTCCTCAATTCTTGCTATCCACCTGTGCATCATGAGCATGGTGATAGTGTTGGACGGTCCAACCGGAACACCGGTTCCAAGGTTTCGGCGTTTAGACATCAGGAACCGGGTGATTTGAGGAGTGAAACTGGTCCTTCCCCTTGCAGCGGTCATGAGCCGCTTCAGTTTGTTGAAGAGGTAGGTTGCCCAGTTGATCGACGAGTTTCGAATGATGGCTATCATGATGTTGAAAGCCTCCCGGTTGTAGTTCTGGTTAGGCATTTGGCCCATGATAGACCTTTGAACCAAGTCATGCAGGACTTGGTAGTGAGGAGCGAGGGTTTCTTTCTTTCCAAAGTCCTTGATCGGAGTGTTGAAAGAAGAAAACATATGGAAAAAGTCTTCATTATCCGGCAGGAACGGCGTTGGGAAGTCCGAAAAACCTTCGGTTGGAAGGTGAAAGAAGTTGGCGAATTCCTCTTCGGTAAACCGAAGGAATTGACCGTCGACGATGGTGCGAATGCTGCCATCATCTAGAACATGACCGTTGTTGAAAAATTCACACACCTCCTCCACGAGGATAGTGTCTGAACCTTTAAGAAAGCCTTGGAGCCCCGAATCTATGATATGCTGAAAAATACATTCATAGTATGCACTGTCTTTGATGTCTTCGAAATCGACGATAAGGGTATTTCTGAGTTCGACCGACATTATGTGGAGGATTGAGGAAGGTTTTGGAAGGATTTTTCTGAACTTTCAAGTTTTAGAGAGAGGGAATGCTGGAAGCGTGTTTTGAGAATGGGGGGATGAATCCCCTTTTATAGCTTGGAACGGTTGAGAGCATTTAATGAGAATATTTAAAAAATCTAGCCGTTTATGTCTAGTCATTAATGACTTTGTGATTTTTCAAGGGAATAAAGATATGTCTTGTCGAATCCAGTCAGGCATGTTTATTGAGAATGAATATTTGTGTTTCCAAGAGTGATCTGATTTTATTTTGATACGGCACAATAAATGTTTGATCATTTATGATTGAGGTACAAAACCGGTAGTACAGCAAAATTACCGGTTTTGGAAAGAAAATAAAATAGGACAGAGAAAAGGACAGGCTAGACGTTAGATGACTCAGCCGCTTGATTTCTTCTAGCCTTCACTGCTTCCCACCGATCGATCATCTCTTGTACTCTTTCCTTGGTGAGCACATGCCTTGGATGGAGGGTTACGAATGGTCCGGAGTGGATGTCCAGACTTGCACAAAAACCGCTCAGCTGAGGAGCATAGCCGGTTTTGTTGGAGAGGAGCATCTTCTTCAGGTTACTGAAGATGATCTAGGACCAGTTAACCGGTGTCCCAACCGTTACAGCGATCATCATCTCGAAAAGCCTTTGGGTGTTGTAGTAGCTTTTCTCTCTACCCAAAACGGACTTTCCCAGAATCTCACAGAGAAGCTGGTACTTATGAGATAGTTGGCTTTTAGCACCCCAGGGTTTAACCGGGATGTCAGATCCTGAGAACCGGCGACACATCTCTTCCATGGTCACCGGGGAGTATGTTAAGTCGGTTACCCCTTCATTGGGCAAACCGCAGTATACAGCGAAATCCGTCTCGCTGAATAAGAATTTTTGACTGTAGACTTGTGCAACGATTATATCTCGATGCACTTCTTTTCGGGTCTGGAAGAATTCATCGACTACTAGGTAGTCAAGAATGAATCTGTTTTCGAGAAAGCTTCTTAGCCCGCTTCTTTGTACGACTAAGAACATTTCTTTGACTTCGTGATCTTCATATTGGTAGATTTAATTAAAATCTGCCAATAGAATCTTCTTTGCTAGGGAGTTGGTGTTCATGTTCTTGAGAGAGAGGGTTTATCTCAAGAATGATACTTGTGAATAGTAATCTTGTGAAGTTTTGTGAAGGTTTAAGGATGGTTTATATAGCCAGGGGTTCGGCTAGATTTTTAAGCATGCTTGATGATGTCATCAGTCATTTAATAGACTTTAACTTGTTGAAGTAACTAAAGTTTATTTCCAAGATAAAATCTAATTATTACCAAGATAATAATGATGACAAATATCTATTGACAAGATGTGAGTCTCCCTCTCTTGATGATGGACACATGTCGTCATCTCGATTGTGGTAGACTATTTTTATTGATTACAGGCTTCATTTTTCAAAATATGCATGAAAACTCAGTCAGTCATCCCAGGTTAGCCGGAGAAGTTCATTCCATCAGACTAGAATGCATTTGTACTAAGCGGTTTTCCATGACCGGTTTTAGTAGGATATTTTGCTCCGATTGTGAAGAAACATTGATTTATGTCAACATTTGCTCAACTTTGGATTTATTATATCTACTTCAACCTGGTTATTTCAACCGTATAGTAAATATACATGTGATTTGAAACTATGAAGTTATCGGGCATAATCGGAGACTTCCTCCCGGTTAGCATTTTTGATTTATCAATGGCCTATTTGAATATGGTTTGAGAAGCGAGAGCTTCTCCCTGAACACATATCCCGGTTTTATACAAGCATGATCATGATATCAGTTGATTAAGATTAATAAGTCCCAAAATATTTCGAAAGTGAGAAAACTTAGCTTCCTGTAGCGGTTTTGTAAATATATCCGCTACTTGTTGCTCGGTTGAGACATATTCCAGCCGGATGTGTTTCTCCTGAACGTGCTCCCGGATGAAATGGTGTCTTATATCGATATGCTTTGTTCTTGAGTGTAACACCGGATTGTATGTAATCTCTATGGCGCTAGTGTTGTCAAAGAAAATTGGAGATTCCATGGCTTCTATCCCGAAGTCCCTTAGTTGTTGTTGGATCCAGAGAAGTTGTGCACAGCAGCTTCCAGCCGCTATGTACTCTGCCTCTGCAGTTGATGTTGCAACAGATGTTTGTTTCTTGCTGCTCCAAGTGACTAACCGGTCACCTAGGAACTGACAGGTTCCACTTGTGCTCTTTCTATCGATTTTGCATCCCGCGTAATCGGCATCTGAGTAGCTTATAAGATTGAAACTCAAGTCTTTTGGGTACCAAAGTCCCACTTCTTGAGTTCCCTTCAGATATTTTAGAATTCTTTTGGCCGCCGTATAATGAGATTGATTTGGATTTGCTTGGAACCTTCCGCACACTCCAACTGCAAACAAAATGTCAGGTCGACTGGCTGTTAGATATAGCAGTGATCCGATCATTCCTCGATAGGCTGTGATTGCAACGGCTTGACCGTCATCATCTTTGTCCAGCTTTACGGAAGGACTCATTGGCGTAGCCGCTTCGGCACATGTATCCATCCCAAACTTCTTCAGTAGTTCGGTTGTGTACTTCGTTTGACTTATGAAGGTTCTGGCTTCAATCTGCTTAACCTGAAGTCCTAGAAAGAAACTCAATTCTCCCATCATACTCATTTGAAATCTATCAGTCATCATTTTCGAAAACTTGTCACATAATTTTGGATCGGTTGATCCGATTATGATATCATCAACATAAATCTGAACAAGTAAGATTTGTTCCTTTCTTTCAAATTTGAATAGTGTTTTGTCTACCGAACCTATTGTGAATTTGTGATCAAATAAAAATTGTGTCAAAGTATCATACCAAGCTCTTGGAGCTTGTTTCAAACCGTAAAGGGCTTTATTCAGCCGGTAAACATGATTTTCGTGTTCTGGATTTTTGAAACCTGGAGGTTGATTAATATACACCTCTTCATTTACTTTACCGTTTAGAAAAGCACTCTTAACATCCATTTGGAAAACTTTGAAGTTTTTAAAAGCTGCATATGCCAAAAATATTCTAATGGCCTCAAGTCTAGCTACAAGGGCAAATGATTCTTCAAAATCAACGCCTTCTTCCTGTTTATAGCCTTGAGCCACTAACCGGGCTTTGTTCCTCGTAACTAAACCGTCTTCATTGAGTTTATTTATGAATACCCATCGTGTTCCTATTATCGGTTTGTTTTTCGGTTTAGGGACTAGGTACCAGACTTTATTTCTCTCAAACTCGTTTAATTCCTCTTGCATTTCTAAGATCCAATCTGGATCTGACAATGCTTCATCCACCTTTTTCGGCTCAATTTGTGATATTAAAGCAGAGTTTTCATAGTGATCCAAATTTTGTTGCCTAGTTCGGACGGGTGAGGATATGTTACCTATTACTAGTTCAAGAGGATGATTTTTGTTCCTTCTGAGGTTAATCCGAGACGTGTCTATCAAGCTTTCGGTTGGCTGATCAAGGTTAGACTGATCGGTAGGTTGAACGGAGTCAGACCGACCGATTTCTTCAGTAGAAACTGAAGCGTCAACTTTCTGCGGTAAAGCGGCTTGATCAGGCTGAGGTTCAGCATCAACCGCTTGGTCCTTGACAAATCGTCTAAAAACCGGAACCTCGTCTTCATCATCAGAATAGATATTAAAGTTTTCTATTCTATTGTGAAGGTCGAAGGGTAATGCAGTGTTCCGTTCAACCGATTCATCGAAAACAACGTGTGCGGTTTCTTCAACTGTTAAAGTCCTAGTATTGTATATTCTGTAGGCTTTACTTACAGCTGAATATCCCAACATTATTCCCTCATCGGATTTTGCATCAAAAGCGGTCAAGTAATTCTTGCCGTTATTGTGAACAAAACACTTGCTACCAAAAATCCGAAAATACCGTACACATGGAATTTGATAAAAGTAAATTTCAAAAGGAGTTTTAGAAAACCGTTTAGTTACCAAAGATCGATTTTGTGTATAGCAAGCAGTGTTTATAGCTTCAGCCCAAAACTTTTGAGCAATGCCCGAATCAGCTATCATTGACCTTGCGGCTTCCTTGAGAGTTCGGTTTCTTCTCTAAGCCAGGCCATTTTGTTGAGGAGTTCTTGCACTAAACAACTCGTGTCTAATACCGGAATCATCAAGAAAAGTAGTTAAATTACTGTTTATAAATTCAGTTCCTCTATCACTTCTGATTTTGTTCACTCGAATGGATTTTTCATTTTGTATTCTCAAAATCAATTTAATCAGGTTTGGAGTTGCTTGATTTTTAGAAGCTAGAAAAGTAACCCAAGTAAACTTAGAGTAATCATCAATAACTACCATAGTATAATGCATGCCTCCTAGACTAGTTACTTTGACCGGACCAAACAGATCCATATGCAAGAGTTCTAAGCATCGTTCAGATTGATAATTTCCTTTACTTTTGAAAGATGATTTTACTTGTTTGCCCATTTGACATGCAACACATACTTTATCTTTCGAGAATTTAACTTTTGGAAAACCTTGAACTAGTTCCTTGGAACAAATGAAGTTAATCGTTTTGAAATTCAAATGCTTTAATCGTTTAAGCCAAAGCCAGTTTGGATCATTTCCGGCTATCATACACACATGTTTTTCAAAATCAGTTTTCCAATCAACTTTGTAAATGTTTCCCATCCGGTTACCGGTTAGCAGAATGTCATTATCTTGGTTTTAACTAAACATGAGTTTTTATGAAATTCAACTTTGTAACCCACATCACACATTTGACTTATACTTAACAGGTTAAAACGTAGTTTTTCTACCAATAATACATTACTTATGGATAGATCACCATGGACAATCTTACCCTTGCCCACGGTTTTACCTTTCGAGTTGTCCCCGAATGTGATGATTGCTCCGGTTTCGTGCTTGATGTCTGTTAGTAGCTCCTTGTTTCCGGTCATATGCCTTGAACATCCGCTGTACAGGTACCATTCTGAATTCTTTAGCCGGTTGCTCCTCCTAACCTGCAACAAACAATTATTTACACCTTTTTGGTACCCACATTCAGTTGGGTCCATGGTTGATTAGTCCCTTTGGGATCCAGACTTGAATAAGTCGGATCACCTTTCCGGTATCTGTTTTTATAATATTTGGCTTAACTTCTTGGTTGTTGCTCAAGAATGCCTTATGTTGTGATATGTTTCTTTGATGTCGAGTTTTATTCGGTTTATTTGGTTTCCGGTTGTCTCTCCTTCTCTCAGGATGAAGCCATTTTTCTAATTCAGTAGGGCTTACATATTTAAGCGTTTCTTCCGGTTTTAAGTCATTTTCGGTTTGTGAACTCTTGACAAATTTTATAAACGGAAGATTGTTCTTCGTGAGTTTCATCCCGTTAGGTTGTTTTGATTCGTTTTGTTTATTTGGTTCATAACCGATACCATGCCTACACTTAGGGTGTCTTTTATAGTTACACATTTGTTTTACCGCTTGACGTGATCTCTCCCACGCAGTCGTGACGTACATTGCTCGTTCATCGGTTTCGGTTACCGGTTGAACTGTCTTCTCATTATCGGAGAATAGTTCATCCGGTTCATACTTTTCACATGTTTTATCATATACATTATTTATTTGTTTGGTTTTGGATTCTATTGGAGTTGGTATGTATGTAGATATGTTTCTGAACTCAGCAACCATTTGGTTGAGTACAGAAACCAGATCTTCTTTGGTAAACTCGTCATAAGAGAAATCAAATACCTCTTCGTCGTTTGCCATGAAGCAGGTTACATTCTCTTCACCGTCTTCATTATCGGAGTATGCCCACTCGCTTCCGCCGTCGGATGCAATGAGCGCTTTCTGAATCTCCTTTCCTTCGTCAGCATGTTGATCATCGTCTCTCCGGTAGTCGTTTCGTTGGTTGTTGTTTCCCCGGTAGTTATTCCCTTGATAGTTGTATCCCTGATACCGGTTGCCTTCGTAGTTGTTCCCCTGATAGTTGTTTCCCTGATAGTTTCCTTCCGGTTTTCTATCGTCTCTTCTTGATTTTCTACACTCTGACCTGAAATGTCCAAAACCGTCACAGTTATAGCATCTTTTGTTTGATTTATCTACATAGTTATAATTAAAATCATTATTAGATGGTGGCTGGCTCTTCTTCATAAATTTCCCGATGTTTCTGAGCTAGCATGGCCATCACATCTTCAGTAATTTGATCGGTGTTTTTGACTGGAGCCGGAACGGTTGATACTTGGACCGCCGGTTCCACCGATGTAACCAAAGCTCTGGTTGCGGTTGATGTGGATGCTTCGTCTTTGATCCGAGACTTGATCTCAAACTCGTAGGCTTTTAGATCCTCGAACACATCATGCAACTTCTTCTGCCCAAGGGTGCTCGATTCCCTCATCACCATAGTCTTGATATCCCACGTGCTTGGCAGAGATCTTAGGGCTTTGATGATTACTTCTCCGTTGTCATACTTCTTTCCGAGTGTTTGAAGCTCGTTGACTACACTAGTGAACCAGTTGCTGAATTCCTTCATGTTTTCCCCCGGTTTCATCCTTATGTTTTCATATTTCTGTGTAGCCACCAAGATTTTGTTCTCCTTAGTTCTTTCGTTTCCCTCATGGATCTGAATGATCGTTTCCCAGGCTTCCTTTGCATTCTCACACTCTGATATTTTGTTCAAAGTGTTATCATCTATAGCCTTATAGATGTTCCTCATGCAATGGTTGTCCAGGTTACTCCGTCTTCGATCTTCACTCGTCCATAGGTCTGCCTCCTTGTTGATTTTGATCGGTCCCTCTTTCAGGACTCGGCTCATCTCATCATCTAATGTAATCAGATGTAGATACATCTGTTTCTTCCAACTGCTAAAAGCTTCGCTGTTTAGCATTGGCGGCTTGTCGCTGTGGGTCATGCTTCCCATCTTCTTCGGTTGCTTGATTGCTAAGAACCTCGCTCTGATACCACTTGTTAGGATCGGGGACGCCCTTGGAGGACCGGGGTGTTTCCGGTTTTAAGAAGGGTGGCCGCTTACAACGCACACAACACTTTGGTGATAGTCCGGTTAGAGACTAAAACCGTTCTCAGCACTGCACAAACTGTCACAGACTCTTAAACCGGGTTCAAGGGCGGAAATGTCTGTTTCAGGTTGAAGCAACTTATGCGACTTTTAGATAATGTTTTAAAAGGAGTCGGTTTAATGGATATGAGTGACCGGTTTATGGAGTACTATTAGTTTGAGGTTAGGTAATGAAAGCAATCGAAAGAACATGAGACAAGAATTTTTTATGGATGTTCGGAGCAAACTCTCCTACGTCACCCCTTCTTCTCAGGTTATGAGAAGGATCTCCACTAACTTTTATAGTTAAAACAATACCTCCGGTCGAGCCCAACTTCGCTACTCGCCGGTTACACCAAACTCACTCTTTGATGTAATACAACAACTCAACACAACACAATATAGAAAGCTTCCGGTTTTAGACACACCGGTTTTGGAATATAGAAGTTTATCTCTCTAACTTTAATGTTTTTCGTAATCAGTAACTTCACAACTGCGTTCGTAACTTGCATTAAATGAAGACGTTTCGTCTCCCTTTTATAGCTGAGAAGAGCCAACGGTCGTTTTTCTTCTCTCTCTTCTTGATTGGTTGATCGTTATCACGCCGGTGCAGAGAGGTAGCTTGCACGCTTCACCTTCCTCAACACCTGACAGTCATGCAGGCAGCTCTGAGTAGAAGATGACATATTCGGTTTTCAGATTTGGACACGTGTTGGACATGCACCTCAGGTTGTCAACTTCGGATCAATAAAGCATCATTGCTTTCCTCGCATGCTTCCGATCGGATCCGATCTTCTTTTATTCTTTCAAGACACGTTTCTTTCGTTATGGTGCGTCACTCTTGAAGGTTGAATCTTCCGGTTTTGTGCCTTGTGTAGTATGATCCGGCTGGTATGTAAGCTTTTGTCTTTGCTGACCGGTCGCTTGAGAAAGTGAAAACCGGTTCCTCTGATCTTTAACTTGATCACTTGAAACTGGTTTCTTTGAAGTATAGCAGCAACCGGTTATGATTCCCCAACCGGTTCATACGGTTTTGATCTGTATCTGCACATGAAAGTTAACAACTGTTTAGTCCGTCTGGCCGGTTCCAAAAATTAACTTACTTAATTTTTCTATCAGATTTCATATAGAGATGAAACTGCTTAAGGGAAATGTTCGTCTAAGTAGCTGTGTTTCTCAGACTCTGAATCCTTAGGACGAATTAGAACCTATGTCTTTCATATCTATTCAGTTTCGTTTTGAACAATACGTTCCCCTCAATTTATGTGCATAATTACGTTAATCAAGATCAACAAGACCTAGCATGTTTCTAAAATGAGAAAACTTAGCTTCATGAAGAGGTTTCGTGAAAATGTTTGCAGTTTGTTGATCTGTAGGAACATGTTCAAGACGGATTTGCTTCTAATTGACGTGTTCTCGGATGAAAGGTTGCCTGATTTCAATATGCTTTGTCCAAGAATGCAGAACATGATTATAGGATATTGCGATGGCACTTGTGTTGTCGCAGAAAATTGAAGATTCATCAGCCTCAATCCCATAGTCTCTGAGCTGTTGCTGAATCTACAGAACTTGAGAGCAGCAACTACCAGCTGCAAGATACACTGCTTCAGCTGTAGAGGTTGCCACAGAAGTCTGATTCTTGCTAAACCATGTGATTAGACGATCTCCAAGGAACTGGCAAGTTCCACTTGTGCTTTTTCTATCAATTTTGCATCCTGCATAATCTGCATCTAAGAATCTAATTAAATTGAAACTGGAATCCTTCGGATACCATAGTCCCACATTTTGAGTTCCCTTCAAATACTTAAGAATACGTTTAGCAGCAGTGAAATGAGAGAGTTTAGGATCAGCCTGAAACCTGCCACAGAAACCAACAACAAATTGAATGTCTGGCCTGCTAGCAGTTACATATAGTAAGGAACCGATGAGTCTTCTATATGCTGTAACATCTACACTTTGGCCACCTTCATCTTTGTCCAATTTGACTGAGGAGCTCATAGGAGTAGTTGCTGCAGAACAATTCGCCAAACCAAATTTCTTTAGCAATTCTTTGGTGTATTTGGCTTGGTTGATGAGGGTTCCGTTTTCCAGCTGACGGATCTGATGTCCAAGGAAGAATGTAAGTTCTCCCATCATGCTCATTTCAAACCTATCCTGCATCAGCTTGGCAAATTTCTCACATAGTTTGGGGTTAGTTGACCCAAAGATAATGTCGTCAACATATATCTGAACAAGTAGTATATGGGAGTCTTTAGCAAATCTGAACAGGGTTTTATCCACTGTTCCAACAACAAAATCATGTTCAAATAAGAAATTGGTTAGAGTGTCATATCAAGCTCTAGGAGCTTGTTTTAGACCATACAATGCTTTGTTAAGTTTATAAACATGATCAGGTAAAACATGATCTACGAAACCAAGGGCTGCTCAACATATACTTCCTCACTTAATTTTCCATTTAAAAATGCACTTTTTACATCCATTTGAAAAACTTTGAAATTCTTAAATGATGCATATGCTAGGAAGATTCTGATTGCCTCTAGTCTTGCAACCGGTGCAAAAGACTCATCAAAATCAATACCTTCCTCTTGTCTGTATCCTTGAGCAACTAAACGAGCTTTGTTTCTAATGACTAAGCCATCTTCACTAAGTTTGTTTCTAAAGACCCATCTTGTTCCTATAACTGAATTGTCAGTTGGTCTAGGAGTAAGATACCACACTTTATTTCTATCAAATTGGTTTAACTCCTCTTGCATATAGTTGATCCAATCTGGATCAACTATAGCTTCACCAATTTTCTTTGGTTCAATTTGAGAAATAAATGCAGAATTGGCCATTTCATCCATCAACTGACATCTTGTCCTTCGAGGAGAAAAAGGGTTACCAATTATCAGTTCCGGTGGATGATTTTTGTTCCATCTGAAGTTGGAACCAAGAGGATTGGTCATTTGAACCGGTGACACCGCGACATCCAAACTTTCAACTTCTTGTTGAACAGGAGTTTGTACGTCTGGTTGAACTTCAACCGGATCAGCCACAGGATCAGATAGAGACATCCGTTTGTCAAAAGTTTCTTCTTCTTCACTTACAGACTCAAGACTAGCTGCTTGTAGTCTGTCAGCAAGATCAATGGGTTCTTTGGATTTGCTCTCAATAGGCTCATCAAAGATTACATGAAGGGATTCTTCAACAGTCTGAGTTCTTTTGTTGTATACTCTGTAAGCCTTGCTTACTGATGAGTATCCCAACATAAATCCCTCATCTGCTTTAGCATCAAAAGCAGTTAAATAAACCTTTCCATTGTTATGGATAAAACATTTACATCCAAATATCTTAAAATAAGAAACTGTGGGAATTTTCCCATAATACAATTCATAGGGAGTTTTATCAAAACGTTTGTTCATAATTGACCGGTTTGAGTATAACAAGCAGTACTAATGGCTTCCGCCCAGAACCTCTGAGGAACATCTGATTCAGCAAGCATAGATCTCGCTGCTTCTTTCAGAGTTCTCACTCTTCTCTCAGCAATGTCGTTTTGCTGTGGAGTTCTGGCACTAGACAACTCGTGCCTAATTTCATTCTCCTCAAGATAAGATGATAGGTATCTGTTTGTAAATTCAGTTCCTTGATCACTTCTAATATATGAGATATTTAGAGATTTCTGATTCTGAATGCCTCTAAATATTCTGATCAAATTTTCAGCAGTTTTATTTTTTATGGCAAAAATGCAACCCACGTAAAACGTGAAAAATCATCAATAACAATTAGGGTGTGTTTGATGAGGGGGAATTGGAATTGGAATTGGCATTGGAATTCTAATTCCAATTCCATGAGAATTGGCATTCAATTTCAATTCCAATTCCTATGTTTGGGAAAATGATAGAATTGCAATTCAATTCCAATTCCTATGTTTGGGGAAATGATAGAATTGTAATTCAATTACAATTCTTTTGTTTGAAAGAAATTATTTTGTGAACATTATTTTAACAAATAATTAAAAGTAACTTTATATCAATAATTTTAAACAAAAATTCTAACAAAAAAAAACAATTTATTTAAACCAATTTTCAGCAAGACAATTTTTTTACTAAAAAATAGCATAACATCAAACAAGTTATAATAATATTTTGTTAGAAGATCAAAGTAACATAGAAAAGTTTATAATTTTGTATGCAATAAGTTTCAAGTGTCTTCCTACCCACATATAAGATAAAAACAGTCTTAATAACAAAAGAAACACGTTAAAAGCCCACAAAATAAGAAATTGGAAATCTCATAACTTGATGATCACTTCTTTATTTGTAACAAAATCCATGCACGCCTCATACGCTCGGGGATTGTTAGAAACACTTCGTACTTCCTCTCGTTTGTTGTGAGTACATCAACCGCTTGTAGAAATTGTGTCTCCTCTAAGTCTGTAATTTTTGATAGTTCATCAAAAACTTGTTGAGTACTTGTCTTTTCAACATTGTATGCCTTACCAACCACGTCAGCCATCTTGGATATTGCAGTGGCCATATCATTATGACGAGTTCTTTTAGAAGGTCGTTCTACACTAGTTGATTCTTTACTTAATTTTGAACAACTCTCTATATCTTCAAACATAGCTCTTGCACCTTCATCAGCCGTTTCAGCTCCACTTCCATTAGCTTTATCTTGTCCACAAATAATTGACAAATCTTCCCAATTCTCAACAATTTTACTTCTATAATGACTCGCATCTGGGTGTGCCTATAAACAAGTCACAAAAATATATATAAAAGTGTTATCTTAAAATAAGAATTCAAGCAACATAAACTAATATACCTTAACATAAGTTGTCCAAACTTCTTCACTATCCACTTTCACCACTTTTCTATCCCAATCCCATCCAAATCCACTTGTACCAAGCATAGCACTTATAACAGCATAATGTTTATCCCAAGTCTTAAGTCGCGATTGTATATTTTCCCTACTAACATTAACATTACATTGATTGTGTAATGCACTAACCGCAGCAGCATATGCAACAGATTTCCATCCGTTAGGAGGATGATTTCCCAAATTATGTTGCTCAAGCAATACATTTGTTAGCACATTATCCATCATTGATGTCCATTTGAGATACGATTTAGTCTTCATTCTCCTTATCTTTTCAAAATATAGAGTGAAAATATAAGATGGATTAGAAAAGACACCAACAAAGATTTTATATTGATAAAAGAAGATACACATCACCACAATTATACTAGCTTAACATAAACTAAAATCACTAAAAACATGTAATTAAGTTCTACCACTCCTAACTTGATATTGACTATACATCTCCCTTGCCATATCATCCCTAAAATTTGTCCATTGACTACCACCTTGTACATTTGTTATGACATCTTCATAGTCCACATCAAATACTTCATTTGATTGTTGTGCCAAATCACAATCAACCTCATGCAACAATGGATAATCCAATTCACTTGCAATTTCACGAATGTAGTTATGAAGAACACAACAAGCATTAATAATACGAACCTGTCATTCAAGTAAATTAATTATTGAGACAAATATTTGTGTATATATGTCAAGGAAATAATATGACCAATTCTTATAATTATGTTATAAAAATTCACCTGTGTATTAGTACCAAAAAATGATGGTTGACGAAGTACTGCCCATCGTTTTTTCAGCAATCCAAATGTTCTCTCTACTGAATTTCTTGCTAAAGAGTGTCGTAGGTTAAATAATTCCTTATAGTTAGAAGGACGATTACCATGACTTGACCATTCATTTAGGTGATAACGAGTAGAACGATAAGGAGCTAAAAATCCGGGAGTATTTGCATATCCAGCATCAACTAGATAATAATTTCCTAAATAAAATTCAAATTTATTAGTCTTCTTAATTCTACTAATATAAATAAAATTTAAAAAACAATACCAGTCGGCACAAGAAATGGATCCCTTTCTCTCACTAATGCACTTCGTAAAACTTTTGAATCTGATGATGAACCTTCCCATCCAGGAAGAACATAAAGAAATTTCTAACTCTTTCTATCACATACTCCCAAAACATTAGTTGTTATCTGTTGTTTCCTATTTCGATATCTACCTTGATCCTTAAGTGGAATAGTCATCTCAACATGTGTTCCATCCAAAGCTCCAAGGCAATCCTAAAAAAATTAAAATTAAACTATATAATTTCTAAAATAATCTACAAATATATGCCAAACTTAATTTTGATACTAACCTTGAACCATCTCCATTTATGATCATTCTCATCAACATTCTCAACTTGATTAGGTAATCTTATAAAATCCTTACTTAAACTGAGAACCAAACGTAGTACTTCATGAAAGCGCCTACTAATTGTCTCTAATGAACGGATATAGATACCTCCAAGTACCCGAAGTTTTACTCCATGTCCTAGTACAAGTAAAAACATGGCTACAGATTCTTCAACCGTCACATTGCTATTATCTTGTAAACCCTTTTCACGCAACAATTCACAAAACATAGTGAAATTGTGTTTTGTGAATCGTAATAAGTCAAAACAAGTCTTGTCTTTTTCTCCATATAATCTTTTTAACAATATTTTTCTTAATGCATTATTTTCCTCAGTGTCATATCGTGGAACTCTTGGTATAGGTTGTTCTTGTAACCAATCCACAATTGCAATAGTTGTTTGAGTTATCACATCAAGAAGTAATCTTCTTTTTTTTACTTGTACTAAACTGTTATCATCCATTAATAAGATATCACGTTCTGCAAAATAAATAAAATTAAATAAGGTTTATATGTATCACATGCTTCATTCACAATTGCAATTAATGGCGACCAATCCACTATTGCAATATGGCGACCAAAAAGATATTGAGTATGTGTCGGCATTAAACTACTCAATCTGAGATTAAAATACTAACTCATCCTAAATTCAACATGAACTTATTAGCCTCAAACCTTAATTGTCACAACTTAGATTTCAATATTTCTCATTTCAACCTGATTTCATCTTATGATCCTAATCTTTAGTTATTAAATCTATTCTAGTTAAAAACTAAGATTACATAAATTTAAACTTTAAAGCAGAAAAATCAGAAATGATTTTAGAATCAATCCTAGGAATCAAAATCCTTATAAATAGTCATAATCTTACTAGATATTAACCAACATATTTATCAAACTAACACTTATCATATTCTACATAATCTAATCTTATCATATGCCCCATAAATAGCCACAATATAATCATAAAGCATCAGATATAAAAATAAAGGATCTACTGCTATTCACAAATACAATACATCATTCAAACTCTATTGCAAAATAGAGGATCCTATCATTAGGATCAAATATCTTTTTCATATGATTTGTGTATTGTAGAAAGGATAATATTCTCAACAAAAACAGCATTCAGATCTAGAAACAAAAAAAATAGAAAGTGTTTCCCATAGGCGTTGAAGAGACATATGGAGGTACCTGATGTTGAAGAAGTGTGAGATCGTCGCCGCTAGTGAGGAATCGTCGCCCGTCGCTGTCAGAGATCGTCGCCCGTCGCCCGTCGCCGCCCGTCGCCGCCCGTCGCCGCCCGTCGTCTCCCGTCGCCGCCCGTCGCCTCCGATTACATAATAGAAGAGAAAGAGATAGATCTGGAAAATGTTATGGAAAATGTTACTGGAAAATGTTACTGGAAAATGGAGAAGAAGAGAGAAAGGTGAAAGGAAATGAGAAAATGGGAAAACGGGGAAGAAGAGAGAGAAAGGTGAAAGGAAATGATGAGAAAAACGGTACGTACGGGCTGAAAATGGGGAAGGAGAGAGAGAGGTGTGAGGAAATTGGTATAGTCTGTTTGATTGGAATTACAATTCTTATGTAATTTGATCGGAATTCAAAAGGTAATAAATACATTGTTTGTAATTCCATCAGAATTTAAATTCCAAATCCAATTCCTAAATTTAATTCTTCAAACAAACACCTGAATTGGAATTGACCCCTCCAATTCCAATTCCAATTCCAATTCCATGCTCATCAAACACACCCTTAAGGAAAATCTCATTCCTCCTACACTTTTTACAGGAATTGGACCAAAAAGATCCATATGTAAAAGTTCTAGGATACGGCTAGATTGTGATATTTCTTTGCTTTTGAACGATGATCTGCCATGTTTTCCTAATTGGCAAGCAGTGCAAATCTTGTCCTTTGAAAACTGAAGGTTAGGTAAACCAATAACTAAATTGTTTGAACAAATGTTATTGATGGTTTTAAAATTCAAGTGGTTCAAACGTTTATGCCAATAAACATTTCTGATCATTTTTGGCAATCATGCACATAGGATCAGCTGTTTCTTTTTGCCAATTCATTTTATATGAGTTTCCTACTCTACTTCCAGTTAATAAGATGTTTCTCTCTTGGTCTTTAACTAAACATGCATGAGTTTGAAAATCTACTGACAAACCATTATCACATAGTTGACTGATACTGATTAAGTTATAACACAAGTTGTCAACTAACAACACATCATTAATGGTTAGGTTACCATGGATAATCTTACCCTTACCCATGGTCTTACCCTTCTTGTTGTCACCAAATGTGATCTTAGGTCCAGAACTGATAGGATCGGCTTTATCGTGAGAAGCCGTCTGTTTCCAGTCATATGCCTAGAACATCCGGTATCAAGATACCATACAGATTCCTCCAGTCCTTCATTTATTTGTACCTACATAAATAAATATATACAATCTTTTGGTACCCACATTCAATTGGGTCATCGGTCAATCAGTCCCTTAGGAATCCATATTTGAGTTGTTCTGATGGATTTCCCATTGTGTCATGATTAATGCATAGGTTTTTGACTTAGTAGATGACTTTCTGTTAGCCACTGATCCTTTAGTTTTTGAAGAAGATTTTCTTTTAAAACTCCTTGACATTGAGTCAGGTTTTAAATTACCAGACTTATTAGCGTTTTCAAGCTTATTCTTAAGCCAGCTAACAGTTGGTGGAACATAAATTATTTCATTTTTAAAAGCCACTTCTTCATGAATAGGGTCAGATTCAATGTCAGTCATACTTCCTTTGACAAAACTTATTGGCTTAAGTTTGTCATTTGTCTTTGACTTTTTGCAGGACAGGTTAGAATGATTGCTATCAAATCCCAATCTGGATCTAGATCCAGCAAGTTTCAACATGCTGATCTGATATTTGACAGCATCACCAGACCTTGTCCATGCACTGACTATGTAGTTCAGTCTCTTGTTTTCAGATGAAAGAGTTTGAATATGTTCCTTGAGCATCTCATTCTCGAATGAGATCTCTGTTAAGTTTTCATCAAAAACATTTGATTCGGGTTCTTTCTTTGAAAATGGAACAGTAGATTCATATTTAACTTTCATTTCATAAAAAGAGTCAGCTAACTTTTTGTACTCAATAGCCATGTCATCTAGTGCATTAGTTAGCTCCTCGTTTTTAAATTCTGGTACAGAGATATCATTTACCTTAGATTGGTCATCTGCCATTAGGCATGTGTTAGGAGTTTTAATTATGGCCGAGCCTTTCAAGTTCTTTAATTCAAGAAACGGGTTCTTGATGATGGAATTCAACACTCTAGCGCAGTGGACATAGAATTAAAGGAGAATTCGAGGTTAGGGAGAGAAGAGCCAAAGGGGAGGAGAGAAATACCACTAGATCACACCTAGCGGTCCAAGAAGGGGGAGGAGGGCCGAGAGATAACTTAAACACCAAGTTCCAAAATATTCAATTCATAGCCCCAAAAAGTGGGGTGGGCATCACCATTTAAAAAGGCTGAAGTACCCAAGAGTCGGTTACAAATTTGTTATAACAACTTACAAAATAACAGAATTCGGTTTTAAAGAAATAAAAGAGAAGATAAAAGATGAATTAATAAACGGAACATAAATCTGGCCCAATTGTTCCATAGGACCGATGAGGGTGCGCTTTCTTATTCGAGGATCGTAACATCATCTCCCCCATCAGAAATTCGTCGACCCCGACGAAGAGAGTGTTGTCTGTATCAATTAAGATCACGACCGGTAGGTTCCCAATTTTACCAAGAATCTGGAGCGTTTGAAAGGTTTTAGAACCCGTCAATGCATGTAAGGATATGGCTAATTCTTCCACTACGTCAGGCTGCAAAAGAGAATCATCAAGATCTACCTCCGGAGCAGGTTCTTGGTCGGGTTCTTGATTTTCTTGATTGGCCGAGACCATGAATAACTTTGATTTACACCTGTGATTTGGTTGCCATTTTTCGTCGCCAGTGTAGCATAGGCCTTTCCTTCTCTTATCATCCATTAAGGCTGGGTCCAATTGCTTAACATGGCCCTGATTTGCACTCGAAGAAGACCCATATGACGAGCTCGGCTTGATGTATGGGGCTTTGTTCGTGCTTTGCCAACTTGGTTTGACGATGCTCGGATTGGGCAGTAGTGGTGGCTCGGCGCTGTACAAATTTCCATTGCTCATTAAAGACCGGTACGTTGCTTCTTGGACTTTAGCCATGGCCATGGCTTCGTTTAGAGAATCCGGGAATCGCAACCTGATACAGTTTGCAATTTCCTCCCTTAGACCGGACAAATAACAATCTATGACGTACTCCCTTGGCATGTTGTAGAGTTTTTGAGAGATCGACATATATTGCAGATTATAATCTTGAACCGACCCAACCTGTTTTAGATTCATCAACTGTCTCATTGGAGTGTCGTGTATAGAGGGTCCGAATTGCGTCATAAGATCTCTCTTGAACACGTCCCAAGATAGGGCCTCCATATGATCTCGATTCTGTAGATAAGATCCATACCACATTCTTGCTTCGCCAGAAAAGTGAATGGGTGTAATTTCTAGTTTCGTGGCATCCCTAGTTTTATCCACCCTGAAAAATTGCTCGGCAGATATTAGCCAGCCCTCGACATCGAACCCATCAAACCGAGGAAAATCGACCTTGGTTAGCAGAGTAGGAGGAGCATAGTGTTGATCGCGGTTCTGGCCAGGGTGCAGGGGCCTAAATGGTGAAGGACCGTGGCAAGAATTATCATCATAGGGGCTGTGGCGGGGTTCTTGCACGTTTCCAGACGCCCCGCTTTCAAGGGCGCCATTCTTTCTTCAGCAACATCGAATCTACGGTCAATGGCAGCTTGCATTGTTGCTGTTTGCTGGGACAAGTTTTCAATTAGGGACTTGAGCGCTTCCATTTCCGATTGCTGGCGAGTTTCTACCATGTTGAGAATCGGCCAGCTCTGATACCAAGATGTTAGGAGTTTTAATTATGGCCGAGCCTTTCAAGTTCTTTAATTCAAGAAACGGGTTCTTGATGATGGAATTCAACACTCTAGCGCAGCGGACATAGAATTAGAGGAGAATTCGAGGTTAGGGAGAGAAGAGCCGAAGGGGAGGAGAGAAATACCACTAGATCACACCTAGCGGTCCAAGAAGGGGGAGGAGGGCCGAGAGATAACTTAAACACCAAGTTCCAAAATATTCAATTTATAGCCCCAAAAAGTGGGGTGGGCATCACCATTTAAAGAGGCTGAAGTACCCAAGAGTCGGTTACAAATTTGTTATAACAACTTACAAAATAACAGAATTCGGTTTTAAAGAAATAAAAGAGAAGATAAAAGATGAATTAATAAACGGAACATAAATCTGGCCCAATTGTTCCATAGGACCGAGGAGGGTGCGCTTTCTTATTCGAGGATCGTAACAGCATGTTACAGCTTCATTCTCTTTTTCGGTGGGAGACTCCTTAGTATCACTGTCAGCCCATCTGGATTTGTTCTGACTACACATGAATGCGTTCTGGTTGTTCTGACTACACAGCATGTAACATATTTGTGTTGAGAGATTGAAACAGGATGTTTTTAGCAACATTATCCAGGTTGTTTGTCACCTTATCTTTAGTGGTCAACTCACTTCTTGGCTTTGAGGTCTTTATGGGGCCATCGGTGATGACACTCCACATATCATAGTCAATAGCAGCCAAGTGAGCTTGCATCTTTATCATCCACAAATCATAGTTGTCCTTTGACAGAAGAGGAATTTCATTGATGCTTGAGAATAGAAACAAGGCTCTGATACCAATTGATAGGATCGGCTTTATCGTTAGAGACGGGGTCTGGCTAAGGATGAAGGCTTATGAAAAACGGTTTGATAGAAATTCTGTTAGGGATTTAATTCGCTTTCTATTCTACGCAAACTTGTATAAACACTATAAACAGATTCAAGGCGGAATTGTTTACTTGGGTTTGAAGCACAAGACGAAATATAAAAAGATGACAGTTTGTTTATGGATGTTCGGAGAAACTCTCCTACGTCACCCCTTCTTCCAACCACCGGAAGGATTCACTATATGATGAGAATCAAATACAGTTTACACACACACTTAGCTCAATATTGAACATAACACTTTCTGTTCAATTACAAGAAAATGAAGAATATCACTCAACTAATTGTGTTTTGATTCTAGCTCTCTCTCTCGATTTACACACAGTACAATAAGAAAGAAGCTTCAAGAATGGGTTCAGTAAGCAAGATGATTGAGTAGTCTCTCTCTGCAAAATCAGAATGCTTGGTCGTTCGGAAATTAGCTAGGTTGCTTGTACTTCGTCCGTTGCTCTAAAGATAGGTTAAATACTGATCAGGAGCTAATGGTTGAATCTTCAAGAATGATACGTGGCGCTCTTCTATTGGAAAGCCTCCATTGTACACAGCAGGTTCTTAGCACAAGGATCGTGGTCGTACTGAACTGGTAGTGCGCTGAATATTCCATCAGGGATGTACCTGCAAAACGGGTAATGT
This sequence comes from Impatiens glandulifera, assembly GCF_907164915.1. NCBI lineage: Eukaryota > Viridiplantae > Streptophyta > Magnoliopsida > Ericales > Balsaminaceae > Impatiens > Impatiens glandulifera. Next base: position 47,754,740 of record NC_061869.1, on the reverse strand, counting down.
GAGGAAAATTCTCTTACGTGACATTCCTTGATTGGATGCATATAGCTATTATACTAATCTTCACAGGAAAGTGGAGCAAGAGTAGGGTACAGCTATAGCACGTGGGTAGGAGAAATTCTAGATTCAAGCGTACTGCTTGAACAGAGCATTAGACGTATTTCAGTTAGACGGATTTGGAGAAATCAGTCTAATGAAATAAGTCAACTCCTTCTAATGAAAAGCGACTATTAGACCGCCTAGTCTAATATAATTAGACTCGCGTCTAATTTCAATAACCATTAGACGGGTACGTCTAACTCCACTGAGTTAGACTACCACGTCTAATTCCGGTTCTACCTCAGACTAATCTGAAGGAGTTAGACTCACGTCTAACTTTCAATTAATTAGACAACCCGTCTAATTATTACGTAACCATTAGACTGGTACGTCTAACTCCACTGAGTTAAACTACCACGTCTAATTCCGGTTCTACCTCAGACTTGTCTGAAGGAGTTAGACCCACGTCTAACTTTCAATTAATTAGACAACCCGTGTAATTATAATAACCATTAGACCGGTACGTCTAACTCCACTAAGTTAGACTACCACATCTAATTCCGGTTCTACCTTAGACTTATCTGAAGGAGTTAGACCCACGTCTAACTTTCAATTAATTAGACAACACGTCTAATTCCGCGTATTCATTAGACCATCCGTATAATTCTTTACGTCTATTACACTTACACGTCTAACTCCGATGAGTTAGACTGTACGTCTAATTCTGTTAGACTTACGTCTAATTCCGTGTATTCATTAGACTACCCGTCTAATTCTTTACGCGTCTATTAGACTTACACGTCTAACTCCGATGAGTTAGACTGTACGTCTAATTCTGTTAGACTTACGTCTAATTATGTTAGACTTACGTCTAATTCCGTGTATTCATTAGACTACACGTCTAATTTTTTACACGTCTATTAGACTTACACGTCTAACTCTGATGAGTTAGACTGTACGTATAATTCTATTAGACTCACGTCTAATTCATGCGTCTATTAGACTGCCCCGTCTAACTTCGTTGAGTTAGACTGAGCGTCTAATTTCATTAGACTTGCGTCAAATTAATGCGAATGGAGATCAAAATCGGTCTAATGACCCTCATTAGATCCAAGTCTAAAGACATGTTTGTCTTAATACACCTGTATCAAAACTTATAAATTATTTCATCATCAAAATATCGGGAGATAAATTATTTCAACACTTAGTCAAAATAATTTGACCCAACAAGAATAATCTGCTATATCAATGAGAAGCCGTCTATTTCCTGTCATATGCCTGGAACAGCCGCTATCCAGATACCACACAGATTCTTCGAGACCATCATTCACTTGTACCTACACAAAACAATATTTACAATCTTTTGGTACCCACATTCAATTGGGTCCTCGGTCAATTAGTCCCTTAGAAATCCATATTTGGGTTATTTTAATGGATTTCCGATTTTGCTTATTAATTAATGCATATGATTTTGACATAGCAGATGCCTTCCTGCTAGCCACTAATCCATTTGTTTTTGAAGAAGATTTTTTTTAAAACTTCTTGACTTTAAGTAAGATTTTAGATTGCCAGACCTGCTGGGTACTTCTAACTCATTTTTCAACTAGCTAACAGTCGGCGAAACATAAGTTATTTCATTTTTCAAAGTTACTTCATCATGAATTGGATCAGATTCACTATCAGTAGTACTCTCTTTGACAAAGTTTATAGGCTTAAACTTGTCATTTGCTGAGTTTGACTTTTTGCAGAACATGTTTGGGTCATTTCCATCAAATCCTAAACCGGATCTAGATCCAGTAGGTTTTAACATGCTGATCTGATATTTGACAACTTCTCTAGACCGTGTCCAAGCACTAACAACAGAATTTAGCTTTTTGTTTTCAGCAGAAAGAGTTTGAATCTGTTCTTTGAGCGTCTCATTCTCCAATGAAATCTCTACTTCTTTCTTTTCAAAAACATTTGTTTCAGAAGTTTTATGAGAAGAAGAAATAATGGCCTCATATTTTACTTTCATCTCATAAAATTAGTCTGATAACTTCTTGTACTCAATGGCCATTTCATTGAGTGCAGTAGTTAACTCTTCGTTGGTAAATTCTGGTGTAGAAATATATTTACCTTGGATTGGTCGTCTGCCATCAAGCATGTTACAGCTTCAGTCTCTTTTTCGGCAGAGGAATCCTCTGAATCGTTGTCGACAATTTGGATTTGTTTTCAACACACATGAAAACTTTCTGGTCCTTCTGATTCTTCTTGTCTTAAACATTTCGATCATAGATCTGAGTCAGCTTCTCCCATATTTCTTTAGCAGAGGAACATGACTTGGTTTCGTAGAATATATTCATGTTGATCAATTGATATAGAATTTTTCTGGCCACATTATCCAGGTTGTTGGTCATCTTGTCTTCAGTAGTCCACTCACATCTTGGCTTCAAAATCTTTATGGGGCCATCGGTAATGACGCTCCACATATCACAATCAAGAGCAGCCAAGTGAGCTTGCACTCTCATCATCCAATAGTCACAGTTGTCTATTGACAAAATAGGGATCTCGTTGATAATAGACATGATTAAGGTTCTTGAAGCTTGAGAATAAAAACAGAGCTCTGATACAATTTGATATGATCGGTGTAATCGATAGAGACGGGGGTCTTTCTATAGATGACGGCTTAAGAAAAACGGTTTGATAGAAATCCTTTTAAGGATTTAAATCACTTTATATTCTACACAAACCCTTGAAAACTCTTGAACGATTCAAGTGCAGAAATGTTTGCTTAGGTTTGAAGCTAAGAACTAAGAATGAGAAGATGACAGAATGAAAAGACACAACAGTTTGTTTATGGAAGTTCAGAGCAATCTCTCCTACGTCACCCCTTCTTCCAACCACCGGAAGGATTCACTATAAGTTACTTTGAATCAAATACAGTTGCACGATTAGCTCACTGTTGAACAGAACATACTCTATTCAACTTACAATATGATGAAGAATATCACTTAGCTAAAACAATGCTTTGATTCTAACTCTCTCTTGATTGAACACACAGTAAAACAAGAAAGCAGCTCGTTTGTATGCTTAGATTGAATAAACTGTAATTCCAGCAGTTCTTCCATTGTCCTCTAGGATCTTTAAATAAGAAGTAGGTACCAACGGTCAAATCTTCCATAATAACATGTGGCGAGCTTCCATTGGAAAGCCTCCATAGTACACAATAGACTCTGAGCACCAGGATCGTGGCCGTACCAATATGGTAGTGCGCCAAATATTCTTCAAGGATATTCCTGCAAAAACAAGTAGTGGGAAGAATATTTGCTTACGTGGAATTTATCAATTGGTTGTAATTGGCTGTCGTCCTGATCTTCATTGGAAAGTGGAGCAGGAGTAGCGTACAACTAGTTGATCGTGGGTAGACGGGTGCTAGCTTTAATCAACTGCTTAAGCATAGCATTAGACGTATTTCATTTAGACGACCTTGTCTAATGAAATTAGACGCCCCCGTCTAATAGAGGGATCCATTAGACCACCTGGTCTAATGGGATTAGACAACACGTCTAATAACACATCCCTTTAGACTAATCTGAAGAAGTTAGAATGCACGTATAACTTTCATTAGTTAGACTGCACGTCTAACTATACAACCCTTCAGACTAATATGAAGGAGTTAGACTGCACATCTAACTCCGTCTGTTAGATTGCACGTCTAACTTCGTCTGTTAGACTGCACGCCTAACTACGTTTGTTAGACTACACGTCTAACTTCGTCTATTAGACTGCACGTCTAACTCCGTCTGTTAGACTGCACGTCTAACTCCGTCTGTTAGACTGCACGTCTAACTCCGTTTGTTAGACTGCACGTCTACCCACATCTGTTAGACTGCACGTCTAACTACGTCTGTTAGAGTACACGTCTAACTCAATGTATCTAATGCTCAATCAGTCTAATGAACTTCATTAATACTTAGTCTAATATAACATATTTTCGATACACCTACACCAAAAATAATTAGACGACATAGATTGAGTTTTGTACACATTCATCATCAAAATTCCAATAGTCAAACTACTTTGATACTTAATCAAAATAATTTGACCCACCAGATACGTAGTTAGACGTGCAGTCTAAAAGATACGTAGTTAGACATGCAGTCTAACAGACGTAGTTAAACGTGTAGTCTAATAGATGAGAGTTAGAAATAGGGAGTCTAACTCCTTCAGACTAGTCTGAAGGGACACGTAGTTAAACGTGTCGTCTAACTCTATTAGACTTGGTGGTCCAATAGATTCTGATATTAGACGGGGGCATCTAACTTCATTAGACTTGGAAGTTTAATGAAGCACGTCTAATAACTCACTTCAGCAGTTACTTGAAGTTAGCATCCGTCTACCCACGATCAACTAGCTGTACGCTACTCCTGTTTCGTTAATCTGTGCAGATTAGTACGACAGCCAGTTACATCCAATGAATTAATGCCACGTGAGAAAATATTCTTCCCACTACTTGTTTCTTGCAGGACAATCCTAGAAGAATATTGGGCGCACTACCAGATTGGTACGGCCACGATCTTTGTGCACAGTGTCTGCTGTACTTGTGTACTATGGAGGCTTTCTAATGAGGGTTTTCCACCTGTCATTATAGATGATTCGGACGTTGGTACATGTTCTCTATTTAAATATCCTTAAGGACAACGGAGGAACGACCGCACACAAGACTCTTACGAATTGCTTTCTCTCTTACTGTGTTTGTACATCAAGAGAGAGATAGAATCAAAGTATTTTCTAGATGAGTGATATTCTTTAATATACTGTAAGTTCAACAGATTCTGTTCTGTTCAATAGTGAGCTAGCATTGTAACTGTATTTGATTCTAAGAAAAGTATAGTGAATCCTTTCGGTGATTGGAAGAAGGGGTAATGTATGAGAGTTTTGCTCTGAACGTCCATAAATAACACTTTATGTCGCTTACATTCTTCCCTTCATTCTTTTATTCGTACTTAGCTTTAAACCCAAGTAAACGTTTCCGCACTTGAATCGTTTCAAGAGTTTGCGAAGGTTTTTGAAGAATAGAAAGTTATATAAATCCATAACAGGATTTCTATCAAACTGTTTTCTAGAAGTTGTCATGAATAGTCTGACCCCCGTCTTTATTGGTATCAGCGATCCTTTCACATTAAGTGTTAAGAATTAAGAGTTAAGTATTAAGCATTAAGCATGAAGCATGAAGCATGAAGCATGAAGCATGAAGCATGAAGCATGAAGCATGAAGCATGAAGCATGAAGCATGAAGCATGAAGCATGAAGCATGAAGCATGAAGCATGAAGCATGAAGCATGAAGCATGAAGCATGAAGCATGAAGCATGAAGCATGAAGCATGAAGCATGAAGCATGAAGCATGAAGCATGAAGCATGAAGCATGAAGCATGAAGCATGAAGCATGAAGCATGAAGCATGAAGCATGAAGCATGAAGCATGAAGCATGAAGCATGAAGCATGAAGCATGAAGCATGAAGCATGAAGCATGAAGCATGAAGCATGAAGCATGAAGCATGAAGCATGAAGCATGAAGCATGAAGCATGAAGCATGAAGCATGAAGCATGAAGCATTAAGCATTATGTATTAAGCATTAAACATTAAGCATTAAGCATTAAGCATTAAGCATTAAGAATTAAGCATTAAGCATTAAGCATGAAGCATTAAGCATTAAGCATTAAGCATGAAGCATGAAGCATGAAGCATTAAGCATGAAGCATGAAGCATGAAGCATTAAGCATTAAGCATTAAGCATTAAGCATTAAAATTAAGCATTAAGCATTAAGCATTAAGCATTAAGCATTAAGCATTAAGCATTAAGCATTAAGCATTAAGCATTAAGCATTAAGCATTAAGCATTAAGCATTAAGCATTAAGCATTAAGCATTAAGTATTAAGCATTAAGCATTAAGCATTAAGCATTAAGCATTAAGCATTAAGCATTAAGCATTAAGCATTAAGCATTAAGCATTAAGCATTAAGCATTAAGCATTAAGCATTAAGCATTAAGTATTAAGCATTAAGCTTTAAGCATTAAGCATTAAGCATTAAGCATTAAGCATTAAGCATTAAGCATTAAGCATTAAGCATTAAGCATTAAGCATCAAGCATTAAGCATGAAGCATGAAGCATGAAGCATTAAGCATTAAGCATTAAGCATTAAGCATTAAGCATTAAGCATTAAGCATTAAACATTAAGAATTAAGCATTAAACATGAAACATGAAGCATGAAGCATTAAGCATTAAGCATTAAGCATTAAGCATTAAGCATTAAGCATTAAGCATTAAGCATTAAGCATTAAGCATTAAGCATTAAGCATGAAGCATGAAGCATGAAGCATGAAGCATGAAGCATTAAGCATTAAGCATTAAGCATTAAGCATTAAGCATTAAGCATTAAGCATTAAGCATTAAGCATTAAGCATTAAGCATTAAGCATTAAGCATTAAGCATTAAGCATTAAGCATTAAGCATTAAGCATTAAGCATTAAGCATTAAGCATTAAGCATTAAGCATTAAGCATTAAGCATTAAGCATTAAGCATTAAGCATTAAGCATTAAGCATTAAGCATTAAGCATTAAGCATTAAGCATTAAGCATTAAGCATTAAGCATTAAGCATTAAGCATTAAGCATTAAGCATTAAGCATTAAGCATTAAGCATTAAGCATTAAGCATTAAGCATTAAGCATTAAGCATTAAGCATTAAGCATTAAGCATTAAGCATTAAGCATTAAGCATTAAGCATTAAGAATTAAGCATTAAGCATTAAGCATTAAGCATTAAGCATTAAGCATTAAGCATTAAGCATTAAGCATTAAGCATTAAGCATTAAGCATTAAGCATTAAGCATTAAGCATTAAGCATTAAGCATTAAGCATTAAGCATTAAGCATTAAGCATTAAGCATTAAGCATTAAGCATTAAGCATTAAGCATTAAGCATTAAGCTTTAAGCATTAAGCATTAAGCATTAAGCATTAAGCATTAAGCATTAAGCTTTAAGCATTAAGCATTAAGCATTAAGTATTAACCATTAAGCATTAAGCATGAAGCATGAAGCATTAACCATTAAGCATTAAGCATGAAGCATTAAGCATTAAGCATTAAGAATTAAGCATTAAGCATTAAGCATTAAGCATTAAGCATTAAACATGAAACATGAAGCATTAAGCATTAAGCATTAAGCATTAAGCATTAAGCATTAATCATTAAGCATTAATCATTAAGAATTAAGAATTAAGCATTAAGCATTAATCGTTAATCATTAAGCATTAAACATTAATCATTAATCATTAATCATTAAGCATTAAGCATTAAGCATTAATCATTAATCATTAAGCATTAAGCATTAAGCATTAAGCATTAAGCATTAAGCATTAAGCATTAAGCATTAAGCATTAAGCATTAAGCATTAAGCATTAAGCATTAAGCATTAAGCATTAAGCATTAAGCATTAAGCATTAAGCATTAAGCATTAAGCATTAAGCATTAAGCATTAAGCATTAAGCATTAAGCATTAAGCATTAAGCATTAAGCATTAAGCATTAAGCATTAAGCATTAAGCATTAAGCATTAAGCATTAAGCATTAAGCATTAAGCATTAAGCATTAAGCATTAAGCATTAAGCATTAAGCATTAAGCATTAAGCATTAAGCATTAAGCATTAAGCATTAAGCATTAAGCATTAAGCATTAAGCATTAAGCATTAAGCATTAAGCATTAAGCATTAAGCATTAAGCATTAAGCATTAAGCATTAAGCATTAAGCATTAAGCATTAAGCATTAAGCATTAAGCATTAAGCATTAAGCATTAAGCATTAAGCATTAAGCATTAAGCATTAAGCATTAAGCATTAAGCATTAAGCATTAAGCATTAAGCATTAAGCATTAAGCATTAAGCATTAAGCATTAAGCATTAAGCATTAAGCATTAAGCATTAAGCATTAAGCATTAAGCATTAAGCATTAAGCATTAAGCATTAAGCATTAAGCATTAAGCATTAAGCATTAAGCATTAAGCATTAAGCATTAAGCATTAAGCATTAAGCATTAAGCATTAAGCATTAAGCATTAAGCATTAAGCATTAAGCATTAAGCATTAAGCATTAAGCATTAAGCATTAAGCATTAAGCATTAAGCATTAAGCATTAAGCATTAAGCATTAAGCATTAAGCATTAAGCATTAAGCATTAAGCATTAAGCATTAAGCATTAAGCATTAAGCATTAAGCATTAAGCATTAAGCATTAAGCATTAAGCATTAAGCATTAAGCATTAAGCATTAAGCATTAAGCATTAAGCATTAAGCATTAAGCATTAAGCATTAAGCATTAAGCATTAAGCATTAAGCATTAAGCATTAAGCATTAAGCATTAAGCATTAAGCATTAAGCATTAAGCATTAAGCATTAAGCATTAAGCATTAAGCATTAAGCATAAGCATTAAGCATTAAGCATTAAGCATTAAGCATTAAGCATTAAGCATTAAGCATTAAGCATTAAGCATTAAGCATTAAGCATTAAGCATTAAGCATTAAGCATTAAGCATTAAGCATTAAACATTAAGAATTAAGCATTAAACATGAAACATGAAGCATGAAGCATTAAGCATTAAGCATTAAGCATTAAGAGTGAAAGAGAGATTTCAGGGATCTTCTAACCTTTTAGAGAGAATGAACCTATTAATACCGGGGTTTTAATTATGAAGAAGAAAGCTAATGATTACTTCTACGGTCAAGAATTTCAAAAGACAATTCCCAATACACAACATTTAATGTTAGCATGAAATAAAACATCTAATACTAAATGTACAAGCAAAAAATGTCAGAAATATTAGTCATTTCTTGCATATTGAGAGACATGTGTCTTCAATTCTTTTGAGGAATGACTGATTTATTTTTCGGCGGGAAAGATAACTCAAACAAACATGATTAAAGTACAGCTGTCCTAAATGCCAGAAGATGAAGAGTCTAATTACAGTAGTAGTTAGACGTTTTTATTCTTCTTTTCACATTTTCAACTTCTTTTTGAAAATTAGTCTATTAGACGTGTGCGTCTAATTATGCTATAACAGCACGTGATACACGCGTGTCTGATTAGAAGTCTATTTCAGGTTGAAGAACCTTATGCGACTTTTAGATGATGTTTTAGAAGGAGTCGGTTTAATGGATATGAGTGACCGGTTTATGGAGTACTATTAGTTTGAGGTTAGGTAATTAAAGCAATCTAAAGAACACGAGACAAGGATTTTTTATGGATGTTCGGAGCAAACTCTCCTACGTCACCCCTTCTTCTCAGGTTATGAGAAGGATCTCCACTAACTTTTATAGTTAAAACAATACCTCCGGTCGAGCCCAACTTCGCTACTCGCCGGTTACACCAAACTCACTCTTTGATGTAATACAACAACTCAACACAACACAATATAGAAAACTTCCGGTTTTAGACACACCGGTTTTGGAATATAGAAGTTTATCTCTCTAACTTTAATGTTTTTCGTAATCTGTAACTTCACAACTGCGTTCGTAACTTGCATTAAATGAAGACGTTTCGTCTCCCTTTTATAGCTGAGAAGAGCCAACGGTCGTTTTTCTTCTCTCTCTTCTGGATTGGTTGATCGTTATCACGACGGTGCAGAGAGGTAGCTTGCACGCTTCACCTTTCTCAATACCTGGCAGTCATGCAGGCAGCTCTGAGCAGAAGATGACATAGTCGGTTTTCAGATTTGGACACGTGTTGGACATGCACCTGAAGTTGTCAACTTCGGATCAATAAAGCATCATTGCTTTCCTCGCATGCTTCCGATCGGATCCGATCTTCTTTTATTCTTTCAAGACACGTTTCTTTCGTCATGGTGCGTCACTCTTGAAGTTTGAATCTTCCGGTTTTGTGCCTTGTGCAGTATGATCCGGCTGGTATGTAAGCTTTTGTCTTTACTGACCGGTCGCTTGAGAAAGTGAAAACCGGTTCCTCTGATCTTTAACTTGATCACTTGAAACTGGTTTCTTTGAAGTATAGCAGCAACCGATTTTGATGCCCCAACCGGTTCATACGGTTTTGATCTGTATCTGCACATGAAAGTTAACAACTGTTTAGTCCGTCTGGCCGGTTCCAAAAATTAACTTACTTAATTTTTCTATCAATTTCTCCCTTTTTGATTATTTAGAATAAATATTCAAAACTTGTAATGAGTGGCCGGTTTGAAAATTAACTTACTTAATTTTTCTATCAATTTCTCCCTTTTTGATTATTTAGAATAAACATTCAAAACTTGTAATGAGTGGCCGGTTTGAAAATTAACTTACTTAATTTTTCTTATCAATTTCTCCCTTTTTGATTATTTAGAATAAATATTCAAAACTTGTAATGAGTGGCCGGTTTGAAAAACATGTGTTTGATTTTTCAAAAACAGTATGTGTAAACTTTGAGAAAAGAGATATGATAAGATAGCCATGTTCAGAAACATAGTTTAAACATAAATTGTTTTGAAAGAGAATAAAAAGATTAGGGCTTGGATGGTCCCCCCTTTTCCAGCTCTTTCTCAAGCCGTCTTCTTTCTTCTTCTTCTCTTGCCTTCCACTCCCTCTCACGTCTTTCAGCGTCGATCAGCATTCCAGCCCATACACTTGAGTGGCTTGGAGTCTTTTTGCTAAACCCAAAACTGGCACAGACTGGTTTTGGTGGAGGAAGCGGTGGAGCAATAATTGGTCTGAAGCTTGGAGTTGCGGTTGAGCCTTCAGTTGCCCTTCTCTTCCGCTGGTTAAGTTCCTCAGTGTCTTCTTCTTCTTCTTCATCAAGCGGTTGCACATTTAGCACGATTGGTACAACTGCTCTTTGTTCTGCCCGCTTGATTACGTTCGCAACTGCGCTCCGTTTCTTCTTATTCCTTGTGTTCATTGAATGGGACGGTTGAACCGGTGGAGGTTCCTGGATATTGGCCTGCTCCTCCTCGTTGCATTTATGGGCAAACTCATAGTCTTTGTCCTCAATTTCCTTCTGCACTCATACCCTTTCCATTTCTTCCTCTTGCAGCCTCTTAGCGGTTTCATCATTAGACTCGATTTGCTCTTGAGTTTTGCTGACTTGGAGTTTGGACATCTCCCCAATTTGAATGGCCATTGCCTGCAGCATGTCTAATAATGGAGCGATTGCGGTTTGGATGGACTCGGCGATCAAGGTTTTGACTGAGGTCTGCATAGCCGTATCTATCATGGACCTTATAGAGTTTGACAAATTAGCTTCAGCCGTTGCAATCCTCTCATCGGTTGCGGTTTTATAACTTCCAAGGCATGAACCAACTGTATCAACCACCGCTTGCTTTATTTGATCGATTTCCGGAGCTTTAGCAGTTTGAGAAGAGTCTTGTTCCAGGTTTTCCGTCGTTCTGGATGTCTCACCGACCACATAGAATGGCTTACTTTGATATAGGTCGGCATTATTGAGTTGGCTTCGGCAACCTTTCCTCCACTGCATATCAAAAAGATCGAGATTTTGTACGAGCTTTTCTCGCACCACAATGAACCGTTCGGCCATTCTCATTTCAATCGGAGTTAGCGTCGCTTCTTTAGTTTCTTGAAAAGCATTCTCCACTGCTTGTAACCGAGCGTTTTCAAGAAATACTGCGGTTTTATTGAAAGCTGGTTGGATAAGATCGGTGTGAGCTAACTGGAGGGCCCTCTCTTCCAGCCTGATGAGCCTGTCCCAATGTTTGTTGCCGCTCAATCCTGGAGCCATGTCGGATAACTTTGTTTCACACCTGAGCTTCACCCACATGAGGTATGGAGCTATTGCATCATTCGCACCCTTTTTCATGTCCCTGAGAAGTTCGTCGAATACTTCATCTTCTTGTTCTGCGGTAAAGGGAACCTCGTCCCCGGTTACGACTTCTGGTTGAGGACCGGTTCGCAGCGTACCTTTTCCTGTTACCGTTGAATCTTCGATAAGAACCCCTTTGCCTTTGTTGACCTGAACAAAACCTTCAGGTATTGGTGTTGAGTCAGATGGCCCATCTTGAGCCGATTGGTTCTCTGGAGCTGTCTTACCTCCTGCAGAACCGGATGGTTCCTGTTCTTCAAGATTGCCCTCCTGAGCCGGAGGTGTGATGTCTGCTGTTTTGGCCGTTTCTTCGACCGGTTGTACTACACACTGATCAGGTATTTCAACCTGATCAATTGGCTTGCGACGACTTGACACATCGTCATCTTCGGTTTCCTTTGCAATGTCTTGGATAACATCCTCAATTGCTTCAGAGGTATTTAAGCCTACGTTGGCTATTACCTCTTCAATTCGTTTGCTTGGTGACTTGGAGGTTTCAGAGTGTACGCTTACCTCTGCTTCCTCCTTTGAAGCTGACTTGTTTTCTTGGCTCCCCGAGGATTCGGTTTGCCTTGGAGAATTAGATGGTACAGGGGTAGGAATGACAGTGTTGATGGGAGTGGGTTGGAAGACGTCTGCGGTTCTTTCTGGTGGATTATCCGAGGAGAGAGTTTTCTCGGAGTCCGCCGGTTTGTTGGAACTCTTCCTTGCAGCCGCCTTCTTTCTCCCCTTCGGTTCTTGTGGGGCTTCGGTTTCAACCGGTTTTCTTTTCAGTTTCTTTTGCTTGGTTACTTCTTCAGCCGGAGCGGAAGAGCTGGTCCCTTTGGATGACTTTGTTTTGGATGACTTGGGTTTGATCGCTTTCTCCGGTTTCTCGATCATTGACTCTGAGTCGAGAATATTGGTGATTGGAAGCGGTTTACCTTCACCTAGTTCCACATTAAGGAACTTAAGGATTTTGACGATCTGCATGGCGAAGGCCTGAACCCGGCCATCCTTCTTAATCACCATCTGGCGAAATTCTTCAAAAATGACGTATCCCCAATCCACCTTGTCCCCGCGGACAATGGCCAACAGCATTCTGAGTTTAAGTTTCGTCAGGTTATCGAAGTTACCTCCTCTTCCCTGAATTGAGCGGGCGATGACAGTTAGCAACCATCTGAATTCCGGTTTTAGCTTATTCCTCCGGCTAGAGTGGATCACCAGATCCTGATCTGAGAAAGAAACTACCAACCGGACAGCGTTTGATTCTGCAGCGGTTAGGTCAATCTTTAGGTCCAGACCGGTGTTGGGCAGACCGAGAGCTTCATCAAATAACTCTTCGGTGATTATAATGCCCTTCCCATTGACTGTGGCTGAGACTTTCCTCTTTGAGAGCGTCGCCGTCGCCAGAAACTCCGTCACCGCCGCCGGATAAATGGTGAACGGACCAGATAGAAACTTCTCCAACCCAGAATCTCTTAAAGATTGAAGAACAACCTTGTTTTTGTCATCGGCATGTTCATCAATATCCGCGAAATCCACTTGCAACATCCATTGAAAAGGAGCTTTGCTTAGATCCATGATAGTTTTGAAAAGAGAGAATAAAGAACGATGATGATCGGAGATAAGAGAGCCTTTGAAGATCTGGAGATTTGTAGAGAGAGAAAGCACAAGTGTCGAATGAGATGATGTGAACTTATATAGATGGCGGTTCCGAACGGTTGGAAGACGAACCGTCGTTTGATGTTTTTGGCGCCAACTTTCCCTCCAAAAGTTACTGCAGTAACTTTCGGCGGTAAGTGCTAAAAACCCATGGGCGGTAAATTTTGGGAGGTAAAACCGTGGGCGGTTAAGTTTTTCAAACTTTTCATTTTTGCTCGAGGTTCCGGTTTTACTTGAAGACTTGCTAACTGGAAGTTTTTTAGGTTAACCTTAAGATTTTGTGTATAAGTTTAAGAAACCGGAAAGAAAGATATGAATAAAAAACCGGAGACTTTGAAGTTTAAATATTTCATATATAAGAATATTGAACGTTGAGCGGTTTTGGTCGTACAACAAAATGACCAAAAACCGGAAAGGAAAGACAGATAACTTAGTCTTCTTTGAACCAATCCTCTTCCACCATCCTTTCGTACCACTTTTCCACGGTGTTTTCGGGTGACCGTTCCTCAATTCTTGCTATCCACCTGTGCATCATGAGCATGGTGATAGTGTTGGACGGTCCAACCAGAACACCGGTTCCAAGGTTGCGGCGTTTAGACATCAGGAACCGGGTGATTTGAGGAGCGAAACTGGTCCTTCCCCTTGCAGCGGTCATGAGCCGCTTCAGTTTGTTGAAGAGGTAGGTTGCCCAGTTGATCGACGAGTTTCGAATGATGGCTATGATGATGTTGAAAGCCTCCCGGTTGTAGTTCTGGTTAGGCATTTGGCCCATGATAGACCTTTGAACCAAGTCATGCAGGACTTGGTAGTGAGGAGCGAGGGTTTCTTTCTTTCCAAAGTCCTTAATCGGAGTGTTGGAAGAAGAAAACATATGGAAAAAGTCTTCCTTATCCGGCAGGAACGGCGTTGGGAAGTCCGAAAAACCTTCGGTTGGAAGGTGAAAGAAGTTGGCGAATTCCTCTTCGGTAAACCGAAGGAATTGACCGTCGACGATGGTGCGAATGCTGCCATCATATAGAACATGACCGTTGTTGAAAAATTCACACACCTCCTCCACGAGGATAGTGTCTGAACCTTTAAGAAAGCCATGGAGCCCCGAATCTATGATATGCTGAAAAATACATTCATAGTATGCACTGTCTTTGATGTCTTCGAAATCGACGATAAGGGTATTTCTGAGTTCGGCCGACATTATGTGGAGGATTGAGGAAGGTTTTGGAAGGATTTTTCTGAACTTTCAAGTTTTAGAGAGAGGGAATGCTGGAAGCGTGTTTTGAGAATGGGGGGATGAATCCCCTTTTATAGCTTGGAAGTTGAGAGCATTTAATGAGAATATTTGAAAAATCTAGCCGTTTATGTCTAGTCATTAATGACTTTGTGATTTTTCAAGGGAATAAAGATATGTCTTGTCGAATCCAGTCAGGCATGCTTATTGAGAATGAATATTTGTGTTTCCAAGAGTGATCTGATTTTATTTTGATACGGCACAATAAATGTTTGATCATTTATGATTTTTAAGTTTTAACTTAAAAGAGGAAGGAAATCTGCTTCATTGATTGAGGTACAAAACCGGTAGTACAG
Organism: Impatiens glandulifera; assembly: GCF_907164915.1. NCBI lineage: Eukaryota > Viridiplantae > Streptophyta > Magnoliopsida > Ericales > Balsaminaceae > Impatiens > Impatiens glandulifera. The sequence goes on along the minus strand of NC_061869.1, from coordinate 47,739,644 downwards.
CAAAATTACCGGTTTTGGAAAGAAAATAAAATAGGACAGAGAAAAGGACAGGCTAGACGTTAGATGACTCAGCCGCTTGATTTCTTCTAGCCTTCACTGCTTCCCACCGATCGATCATCTCTTGTACTCTTTCCTTGGTTAGCACATGCCTTGGATGGAGGGTTACGAATGGTCCGGAGTGGATGTCCAGACTTGTACAAAAACCGCTCAGCTGAGGAGCATAGCCGGTTTTGTTGGAGAGGAGCATCTTCTTCAGGTTACTGAAGATGATCCAGGACCAGTTAACCGGTGTCCCAACCGTTACAGCGATCATCATCTCGAAAAGCCTTTGGGTGTAGTAGTAGCTTTTCTCTCTACCCAAAACGGACTTTCCCAGAATCTCACAGAGAAGCTGGTACTTATGAGATAGTTGGCTTTTAGCACCCCAGGGTTTAACCGGGATGTCAGATCCTAAGAACCGGCGACACATCTCTTCCATGTTCACCGGGGAGTATGTTAAGTCGGTTACCCCTTCATTGGGCAAACCGCAGTATACAGCGAAATCTGTCTCGCTGAATAAGAATTTTTGACCGTAGACTTGTGCAACGATTATATCTCGATGCACTTCTTTTCCGGTCTGGAAGAATTCATCGACTACTAGGTAGTCAAGAATGAATCTGTTTTCGAGAAAGTTTCTTAGCCCGCTTCTTTGTACGACTAAGAACATTTCTTTGACTTCGTGATCTTCATATTGGTAGATTGAATTAAAATCTTCCAATAGAATCTTCTTTGCTAGGGAGTTGGTGTTCATGTTCTTGAGAGAGAGGGTTTATCTCAAGAATGATACTTGTGAATAGTAATCTTGTGAAGTTTTGTGAAGGTTTAAGGATGGTTTATATAGCCAGGGGTTCGGCTAGATTTTTAAGCATGCTTGATGATGTCATCAGTCATTTAATAGACTTTAACTTGTTGAAGTAACTAATGTTTATTTCCAAGATAAAATCTAATTATTACCAAGATAATAATGATGACAAATATCTATTGACAAGATGTGAGTCTCCCTCTCTTGATGATGGACACATGTCGTCATATCGATTGTGGTAGACTATTTTTATTGATTACAGGCTTCATTTTTCAAAATATGCATGAAAACTCAGTCAGTCATCCCAGGTTAGCCGGAGAAGTTCATTCCATCAGACCAGAATGCATTTGTACTAAGCGGTTTTCCATGACCGGTTTTAGTAGGATATTTTGCTCCGATTGTGAAGAAACGTTGATTTATGTCAACATTTGCTCAACATTGGATTTATTATATCTACTTCAACCTGGTTATTTCAACCGTATAGTAAATATACATGTGATTTGAAACTATGAAGTAATCGGGCATAATCGGAGACTTCCTCCCGGTTAGCATTTTTTATTTATCAATGGCCTATTTGAATATGGTTTGAGAAGCGAGAGCTTCTCCATGAACACATATCCCGGTTTTATACAAGCATGATCATGATATCAGTTGATTAAGATTAGTAAGTCCCAAAATATTTCGAAAGTGAGAAAACTTAGCTTCCTGTAGCGGTTTTGCAAATATATCCGCTACTTGTTGCTCGGTTGAGACATATTCCAGCCGGATGTGTTTCTCCTGAACGTGCTCCCGGATGAAATGGTGTCTTATATCGATATGCTTTGTTCTTGAGTGTAACACCGGATTGTATGTAATCGCTATGGCGCTAGTGTTGTCACAGAAAATTGGAGATTCCTTGGCTTCTATCCCGAAGTCCCTTAGTTGTTGTTGGATCCAGAGAAGTTGTGCACAGCAGCTTCCAGCCGCTATGTACTCTGCCTCTGCAGTTGATGTTGCAACAGATGTTTGTTTCTTGCTGCTCCAAGTGACTAACCGGTCACCTAGGAACTGACAGGTTCCACTTGTTCTCTTTCTATCGATTTTGCATCCCTCGTAATCGGCATCTGAGTAGCTTATAAGATTGAAACTCGAGTCTTTTGGGTACCAAAGTCCCACTTCTTGAGTTCCCTTCAGATATTTTAGAATTCTTTTGGCCGCCGTATAATGAGATTGCTTTGGATTTTCTTGGAACCTTCCGCACACTCCAACCGCAAACAAAATGTCAGGTCGACTGGCTGTTAGATATAGCAGTGATCCGATCATTCCTCGATAGGTTGTGATTGCAACGGCTTGACCGTCATCATCTTTGTCCAGCTTTACGGAAGGACTCATTGGCGTAGCCGCTTCGGCACATGTATCCATCCCAAACTTCTTCAGTAGTTCGGTTGTGTACTTCGTTTGACTTATGAAGTTTCCGGCTTCAATCTGCTTAACCTGAAGTCCTAGAAAGAAACTCAATTCTCCCATCATACTCATTTGAAATCTATCAGTCATCATTTTCGAAAACTTGTCACATAATTTTGGATCGGTTGATCCGAATATGATATCATCAACATAAATCTGAACAAGTAAGATTTGTTCCTTTCTTTCAAATTTGAATAGTGTTTTGTCTACCGAACCTATTGTGAATTTGTGATCAAATAAAAATTGTGTCAAAGTATCATACCAAGCTCTTGGAGCTTGTTTCAAACCGTAAAGGGCTTTATTCAGCCGGTAAACATGATTTTCGTGTTCTGAATTTTTAAAACCTGGAGGTTGATTAATATACACCTCTTCATTTACTTTACCGTTTAGAAAAGCACTCTTAACATCCATTTGGAAAACTTTGAAGTTTTTAAAAGCTGCATATGCCAAAAATATTCTAATGGCCTCAAGTCTAGCTACAAGGGCAAATGATTCTTCAAAATCAACGCCTTCTTCCTGTTTATAGCCTTGAGCCACTAACCGGGCTTTGTTCCTCGTAACTAAACCGTCTTCATTGAGTTTATTTCTGAATACCCATCGTGTTCCTATAACCGGTTTGTTTTTCGGTTTAGGGACTAGGTACCAGACTTTATTTCTCTCAAACTCGTTTAATTCCTCTTGCATTTCTAAGATCCAATCTGGATCTGACAATGCTTCATCCACCTTTTTCGGCTCAATTTGTGATATGAAAGCAGAGTTTTCATAGTGATCCAAATTTTGTTGCCTAGTTCGGACGGGTGAGGATATGTTACCTATTACTAGTTCAAGAGGATGATTTTTGTTCCTTCTGAGGTTAATCCGAGACGTATCTATCAAGCTTTCGGTTGGCTGATCAAGGTTAGACTGATCGGTAGGTTGAACAGAGTCAGACCGACCGATTTCTTCAGTAGAAACCGAAGCGTCAACTTTCTGCGGTAAAGCGACTTGATCAGGCTGAGGTTCAGCATCAACCGCTTGGTCCTTGACAAATCGTCTAAAAACCGGAACCTCGTCTTAATCATCATAATAGATATTAAAGTTTTCTATTCTGTTGTGAAGGTCGAAGGGTAATGCAGTGTTCCGTTCAACCGATTCATCGAAAACAACGTGTGCGGTTTCTTCAACTGTTAAAGTCCTAGTATTGTATATTCTGTAGGCTTTACTTACAGCTGAATATCCCAACATTATTCCCTCATCGGATTTTGCATCAAAAGCGGTCAAGTAATTCTTGCCGTTATTGTGAACAAAACACTTGCTACCAAAAATCCGAAAATACCGTACACTTGGAATTTGATCAAAATAAATTTCAAAAGGAGTTTTAGAAAACCGTTTAGTTACCAAAGATCGATTTTGTGTATAGCAAGCAGTGTTGATAGCTTCAGCCCAAAACTTTTGAGCAATGCCCGAATCAGCTATCATTGACCTTGCGGCTTCCTTGAGAGTTCGGTTTCTTCTCTAAGCCAGGCCATTTTGTTGAGGAGTTCTGGCACTAGACAACTCTTGTCTAATACCGGAATCATCAAGAAAAGTAGTTAAATTACTGTTTATAAATTCAGTTCCTCTATCACTTCTGATTTTGTTCACTCGAATGGATTTTTCATTTTGTATTCTCAAAATCAATTTAATCAGGTTTGGAGTTGCTTGATTTTTAGAAGCTAGAAAAGTAACCCAAGTAAACTTAGAGTAATCATCAATAACTACCATAGTATAATGCATGCCTCCTAGACTAGTTACTTTGACCGGACCAAACAGATCCATATGCAAGAGTTCTAAGCATCGTTCAGATTGATAATTTCCTTTACTTTTGAAAGATGATTTTACTTGTTTGCCCATTTGACATGCAGCACATACTTTATCTTTTGAGAATTTAACTTTTGGAAAACCGTGAACTAGTTCCTTGGAACAAATGAAGTTAATCGTTTCGAAATTCAAATGGTTTAACCGTTTATGCCAAAGCCAGTTTGGATCATTTCCGGCTATCATACACACAGGTTTTTCAAAATCAGTTTTCCAATCAACTTTGTAAATGTTTCCCATCCGGTTACCGGTTAGCAGAATGTCATTATCTTGGTTTTAACTAAACATGAGTTTTTATGAAATTCAACTTTGTAACCCACATCAAACATTTGACTTATACTTAACAGGTTAAAACGTAGTTTTTATACCAATAATACATTACTTATGGATAGATCACCATGGACAATCTTACCATTGCCCACGGTTTTACCTTTCGAGTTGTCCCCGAATGTGATGATTGCTCCGGTTTCGTGCTTGATGTCTGTTAGTAGCTCCTTGTTTCCGGTCATATGCCTTGAACATCCGCTGTACAGGTACCATTCTGAATTCTTTAGCCGGTTGCTCCTCCTAACCTGCAACAAACAATTATTTACACCTTTTTGGTACCCACATTCAGTTGGGTCCATGGTTGATTAGTCCCTTTGGGATCCAGACTTGAATAAGTCGGATCACCTTTCCGGTATCTGTTTTTATAATATTTGGCTTAACTTCTTGGTTGTTGCTCAAGAATGTCTTATGTTGTGATATGTTTCTTTGATGTCGAGTTTTATTCGGTTTATTTGGTTTCCGGTTGTCTCTCCTTCTCTCAGGATGAAGCCATTTTTCTAATTCAGTAGGGCTTACATATTTAAGCGTTTCTTCCGGTTTTAAGTCATTTTCGGTTTGTGAACTCTTGACAAATTTTATAAACGGAAGATTGTTCTTCGTGAGTTTCATATCGTTAGGTTGTTTTGATTCGTTTTGTTTATTTGGTTCATAACCGATACCATGCCTACACTTAGGGTGTCTTTTATAGTTACACATTTGTTTTACCGCTTGACGTGATCTCTCCCACGCAGTCGTGACGTACATTGCTCGTTCATCGGTTTCGGTTACCGGTTGAACTGTCTTCTCATTATCGGAGAAAAGTTCATTCGGTTCATACTTTTCACATGTTTTATCATATACATTATTTATTTGTTTGGTTTTAGATTCTATTGGAGTTGGTATGTATGCAGATATGTTTCTGAACTCAACAACCATTTGGTTGAGTGCAGAAACCAGATCTTCTTTGGTAAACTCGTCAGAAGAGAAATCAAATACCTCTTCGTCGTTTGCCATGAAGCAGGTTACTTTCTCTTCACCGTCTTCATTATCGCAGTATGCCCACTCGCTTCCGCCGTCGGATGCAATGAGCGCTTTCTGAATCTCATTTCCTTCGTCATCATGTTGATCATCGTCTCTCCGGTAGTCGTTTTGTTGGTTGTTGTTTCCCCGGTAGTTATTCCCTTGATAGTTGTTTCCCTGATACCGGTTGCCTTGGTAGTTGTTCCCCTGATAGTTGTTTCCCTGATAGTTTCCTTCCGGTTTTCTATCGTCTCTTCTTGGTTTTCTACACTCTGACCTGAAATGTCCAAAACCGTCACAGTTATAGCATCTTTTGTTTGATTTATCTACATAGTTATAATTAAAATCATTATTAGATGGTGGCTGGCTCTTCTTCATGAATTTCCCGAATTTCTGAGCTAGCATGGCTATCACATCTTCAGTAATTTGATCGGTGTTTTTGACTGGAGCCGGAACGGTTGATACTTGGACCGCCGGTTCCACCGATGTAACCAAAGCTCTGGTTGCGGTTGATGTGGATGCTTCGTCTTCGATCCGAGACTTGATCTCGAACTCGTAGGCTTTTAGATCCTCGAACACATCATGCCACTTCATCTGCCCAAGGGTGCTCGATTCCCTCATCACCATAGTCTTGATATCCCACGTGCTTGGCAGAGATCTTAGGGCTTTGATGATTACTTCTCGGTTGTCATACTTCTTTCCGAGTGTTTGAAGCTCGTTGACTACACTGGTGAACCGGTTGCTGAATTCCTTCATGTTTTCTCCCGGTTTCATCCTTATGTTTTCATATTTCTGTGTAGCCACCAAGATTTTGTTCTCCTTAGTTCTTTCGTTTCCCTCATGGATCTGAATGATCGTTTCCCAGGCTTCCTTTGCATTCTCACACTCTGATATTTTGTTCAAAGTGTTATCATCTATAGCCTTATAGATGTGCCTCATGCAATGGTTGTCCAGGTTACTCCGTCTTCGATCTTCACTCGTCCATAGGTCTGCCTCCTTATTGATTTTGATCGGTCCCTCTTTCAGGACTCGGCTCATCTCATCATCCAATGTAATCAGATGTAGATACATCTGTTTCTTCCAACTGCTAAAAGCTTCGCTGTTTAGCATTGGCGGCTTGACGTTGTGGGTCATGCTTCCCATCTTCTTCGGTTGCTTGAGTGCTAAGAACCTCGCTCTGATACCACTTGTTAGGATCGGGGACGCCCTTGGAGGACCGGGGTGTTTCCGGTTTTAAGAAGGGTGGCCGCTTACAACGCACACAACACTTTGGTGATAGTCCGGTTAGAGACTAAAACCGTTCTCAACACTGCACAAACTGTCACAGACTCTTAAACCGGGTTCAAGGGCGGAAATGTCTGTTTCAGGTTGAAGCAACTTATGCGACTTTTAGATGATGTTTTAGAAGGAGTCGGTTTAATGGATATGAGTGACCGGTTTATGGAGTACTATTAGTTTGAGGTTAGGTAATGAAAGCAATCGAAAGAACACGAGACAAGAATTTTTTATGGATGTTCGAAGCAAACTCTCCTACGTCACCCCTTCTTCTCAGGTTATGAGAAGGATCTCCACTAACTTTTATAGTTAAAACAATACCTCCGGTCGAGCCCAATTTCGCTACTCGCCGGTTACACCAAACTCACTCTTTGATGTAATACAACAACTCAACACAACACAATATAGAAAGCTTCCGGTTATAGACACACCGGTTTTGGAATATAGAAGTTTATCTCTCTAACTTTAATGTTTTTCGTAATCTGTAACTTCACAACTGCGTTCGTAACTTGCATTAAATGAAGACGTTTCGTCTCCCTTTTATAGCTGAGAAGAGCCAACGGTCGTTTTTCTTCTCTCTCTTCTAGATTGGTTGATCGTTATCACGCCGGTGCAGAGAGGTAGCTTGCACGCTTCACCTTCCTCAACACCTGGCAGTCATGCAGGCAGCTCTGAGCAGAAGATGACATAGTCGGTTTTCAGATTTGGACACGTGTTGGACATGCACCTCAGGTTGTCAACTTCGGATCAATAAAGCATCATTGCTTTCCTCGCATGCTTCCGATCGGATCCAATCTTCTTTTATTCTTTCAAGACACGTTTCTTTCGTCATGGTGCGTCACTCTTGAAGTTTGAATCTTCCGGTTTTGTGCCTTGTGCAGTATGATCCGGCTGGTATGCAAGCTTTTGTCTTTGCTGACCGGTCGCTTGAGAAAGTGAAAACCGGTTCCTCTGATCTTTAACTTGATCACTTGAAACTGGTTTCTTTGAAGTATAGCAGCAACCGGTTTTGATGCCCCAACCGGTTCATACGGTTTTGATCTGTATCTGCACATGAAAGTTAACAACTGTTTAGTCCGTCTGGCCGGTTCCAAAAATTAACTTACTTAATTTTTCTATCAGATTTCATATAGAGATGAAACTGCTTAAGGGAAATGTTCGTCTAAGTAGCTGTGTTTCTCAGACTCTGAATCCTTAGGACGAATTAGAACCTCCGTCTTTCATATCTATTCAGTTTCGTTTTGAAAAATACGTTCCCCCTCAATTTATGCGCATAATTACGTTAATCAAGATCAACAAGACCTAGCATGTTTCTAAAATGAGAAAACTTAGCTTCATGAAGAGGTTTCGTGAAAATGTTTGCAGTTTGTTGATCTGTAGGAACATGTTCAAGACGGATTTGCTTCTAATTGACGTGTTCTCGGATGAAATGTTGCCTGATTTCAATATGCTTTGTCCAAGAATGTAGAAGAGGATTATAGGATATTGCGATGGCACTTGTGTTGTCGCAGAAAATTGAAGATTCATCAGCCTCAATCCCATAGTCTCTGAGCTGTTGCTGAATCTACAGAACTTGAGAGCAGCAACTACCAGCTGCAAGATACACTGCTTCAGCTGTAGAGGTTGCCACAGAAGTCTGATTCTTGCTGAACCATGTGATTAGACGATCTCCAAGGAACTGGCAAGTTCCACTTGTGCTTTTTCTATCAATTTTGCATCCTGCATAATCTGCATCTGAGAAGCTAATTAAATTGAAACTGGAATCCTTCGGATACCACAGTCCCACATTTTGAGATCCCTTCAAATACTTAATAATACGTTTAGCAGCAGTGAAATGAGAGAGTTTAGGATCAGCCTGAAACCTGCCACAGAAACCAACAACAAATTGAATGTCTGGCCTGCTAGCAGTTACATATAGTAAGGAACCGATGAGTCTTCTATATGCTGTAACATCTACACTTTGGCCACCTTCATCTTTGTCCAATTTGACTGAGGAGCTCATAGGAGTAGCTGCTGCAGAACAATTCGCCAAACCAAATTTCTTTAGCAATTCTTTGGTGTATTTGGCTTGGTTGATGAGGGTTCCGTTTTCCAGCTGACGGATCTGATGTCCAAGGAAGAATGTAAGTTCTCCCATCATGCTCATTTCAAACCTATCCTGCATCAGCTTGGCAAATTTCTCACATAGTTTGGGGTTAGTTGACCCAAAGATAATGTCGTCAACATATATCTGAACAAGTAGTATATGGGAGTCTTTAGCAAATCTGAACAGGGTTTTATCCACTGTTCCAACAACAAAATCATGTTCAAATAAGAAATTGGTTAGAGTGTCATACCAAGCTCTAGGAGCTTGTTTTAGACCATACAATGCTTTGTTAAGTTTATAAACATGATCAGGTAAAACATGATCTACGAAACCAGGGGCTGCTCAACATATACTTCCTCACTTAATTTTCCATTTAAAAATGCACTTTTTACATCCATTTGAAAAACTTTGAAATTCTTAAATGATGCATATGCTAGGAAGATTCTGATTGCCTCTAGTCTTGCAACCGGTGCAAAAGACTCATCAAAATCAATACCTTCCTCTTGTCTGTATCCTTGAGCAACTAAACGAGCTTTGTTTCTAATGACTAAGCCATCTTCACTAAGTTTGTTTCTAAAGACCCATCTTGTTCCTATAACTGACTTGTCAGTTGGTCTAGGAGTAAGATACCACACTTTATTTCTATCAAATTGGTTTAACTCCTCTTGCATATACTTGATCCAATCTGGATCAACTATAGCTTCACCAATTTTCTTTGGTTCAATTTGAGAAATAAATGCAGAATTGGCCATTTCATCCATCAACTGACATCTTGTCCTTCGAGGAGAAAAAGGGTTACCAATTATTAGTTCCGGTGGATGATTTTTGTTCCATCTGAAGTTGGAACCAAGAGGATTGGTCATTTGAACCGGTGACACCGCGACATCCAAACTTTCAACTTCTTGTTGAACAGGAGTTTGTACGTCTGGTTGAACTTCAACCGGATCAGCCACAGGATCAGATAGAGCCATCCGTTTGTCCAAAGTTTCTTCTTCTTCACTTACAGACTCAAGACTAGCTGCTTGTAGTCTGTCAGCAAGATCAATGGGTTCTTTGGATTTGCTCTCAATAGGCTCATCAAAGATTACATGAAGGGATTCTTCAACAGTCTGAGTTCTTTTGTTGTATACTCTGTAAGCCTGGCTTACTGATGAGTATCCCAACATAAATACCTCATCTGCTTTAGCATCAAAAGCAGTTAAATAAACCTTTCCATTGTTATGGATAAAACATTTACATCCAAATATCTTAAAATAAGAAACTGTGGGAATTTTCCCATAATACAATTCATAGGGAGTTTTATCAAAACGTTTGTTCATAATTGACCGGTTTGAGTATAACAAGCAGTACTAATGGCTTCCGCCCAGAACCTCTGAGGAACATCTGATTCAGCAAGCATAGATCTCGCTGCTTCTTTCAGAGTTCTCACTCTTCTCTCAGCAATGTCGTTTTACTGTGGAGTTCTGGCACTAGACAACTCGTGCCTAATTTCATTCTCCTCAAGATAAGATGATAGGTATCTGTTTGTAAATTCAGTTCCTTGATCACTTCTAATACATGAGATATTTAGAGATTTCTGATTCTGAATGCCTCTAAATATTCTGATCAAATTTTCAGCAGTTTTATTTTTTATGGCAAAAATGCAACCCACGTAAAACGTGAAAAATCATCAATAACAATTAAGGAAAATCTCATTCCTCCTACACTTTTTACAGGAATTGGACCAAAAAGATCCATATGTAAAAGTTCTAGGATACGGCTAGATTGTGATATTTCTTTGCTTTTGAACGATGATCTGCCATGTTTTCCTAATTGGCAAGTAGTGCAAATCTTGTCCTTTGAAAACTGAAGGTTAGGTAAACCAATAACTAAATTGTTTGAACAAATGTTATTGATGGTTTTAAAATTCAAGTGGTTCAAACGTTTATGCCATAACCATTTCTGATCATTTTTGGCAATCATGCACATAGGATCAGCTGTTTCTTTTTGCCAATTCATTTTATATGAGTTTCCTACTCTACTTCCAGTTAATAAGATGTTTCTCTCTTGGTCTTTAACTAAACATGCATGAGTTTGAAAATCTACTGACAAACCATTATCACATAGTTGACTGATACTGATTAAGTTATAACACAAGTTGTCAACTAACAACACATCATTAATGGTTAGGTTACCATGGATAATCTTACCCTTACCCATGGTCTTACCCTTCTTGTTGTCACCAAATGTGATCTTAGGTCCAGAACTGATAGGATCGGCTTTATCGTGAGAAGCCGTCTGTTTCCAGTCATATGCCTAGAACATCCGGTATCAAGATACCATACAGATTCCTCCAGTCCTTCATTTATTTGTACCTACATAAATAAATATTTACAATCTTTTGGTACCCACATTCAATTGGGTCCTCGGTCAATCAGTCCCTTAGGAATCCATATTTGAGTTGTTCTGATGGATTTCTCATTGTGTCATGATAAATGCATTGGTTTTTGACTTAGCAGATGACTTTCTGTTAGCCACTGATCCTTTAGTTTTTGAAGAAGATTTTCTTTTAAAACTCCTTGACATTGAGTCAGGTTTTAAATTACCAGACTTATTAGCGTTTTCAAGCTTATTCTTAAGCCAGCTAACAGTTGGTGGAACATAAATTATTTCATTTTTAAAAGCCACTTCTTCATGAATAGGGTCAGATTCAATGTCAGTCATACTTCCTTTGACAAAACTTATTGGCTTAAGTTTGTCATTTGGCTTTGACTTTTTGCAGGACAGGTTAGAATGATTGCTATCAAATCCCAATCCGGATCTAGATCCAACAAGTTTCAACATGCTGATCTGATATTTGACAGCATCACCAGACCTTGTCCATGCACTGACTATGTAATTCAGTCTCTTGTTTTCAGATGAAAGAGTTTGAATATGTTCCTTGAGCATCTCATTCTCGAATGAGATCTCTGTTAAGTTTTCATCAAAAACATTTGATTCGGGTTCTTTCTTTGAAAAGGGAATAGTAGATTCATATTTAACTTTCATTTCATAAAAAGAGTCAGCTAACTTTTTGTACTCAATAGCCATGTCATTGAGTGCATTAGTTAGCTCCTCGTTTTTAAATTCTGGTACAGAGATATCATTTACCTTATATTGGTCATCTGCCATTAGGCATGTTACAGCTTCATTCTCTTTTTCGGTGGGAGACTCCTTAGTATCACTGTCAGCCCATCTGGATTTGTTCTGACTACACATGAATGCGTTCTGGTTGTTCTTTTCTTGAGGGCTCACTCCATGGATCTGGCTGAGCTTATCCCATATTTCTTTTGCAGTGGAGCAGGACTTAATTTCACAGAACATATTTGTGTTGAGAGATTGAAACATGATGTTTTTAGCAACATTATCCAGGTTGTTTGTCACCTTATCTTCAGTGGTCAACTCACTTCTTGGCTTTGAGGTCTTTATGGGGCCATCGGTGATGACACTCCACATATCATAGTCAATAGCAGCCAAGTGAGCTTGCATCTTTATCATCCACAAATCATAGTTGTCCTTTGACAGAAGAGGAATTTCATTGATGCTTGAGAATAGAAACAAGGCTCTGATACCAATTGATAGGATCGGCTTTATCGTTAGAGACGGGGTCTGGCTAAGGATGAAGGCTTATGAAAAACGGTTTGAAAGAAATTCTGTTAGGGATTTAATTCGCTTTCTATTCTACGCAAACTTGTATAAACACTTGAAACAGATTCAAGGCGGAATTGTTTACTTGGGTTTGAAGCACAAGACGAAATATAAAAAGATGACAGAAAATGAAGAACACAACAGTTTGTTTATGGATGTTCGGAGAAACTCTCCTACGTCACCTCTTCTTCCAACCACCGGAAGGATTCACTATATGATGAGAATCAAATACAGTTTACACACACTTAGCTCAATATTGAACAGAACACTTTCTGTTCAATTACAAGAAAATGAAGAATATCACTCAACTAATGGTGTTTTGATTCTAGCTCTCTCTCGATTTACACACAGTACAACAAGAAAGAAGCTTCAAGAATGGGTTCAGTAAGCAAGATGATTGAGTAGTCTCTCTCTACAAAATCAGAATGCTTGGTCGTTCGGAAATTAGCTAGGTTGCTTGTACTTCGTCCGTTGCTCTAAGGATTGGTTAAATACTGATCAGGAGCTAACGGTCGAATCTTCAAGAATGATACGTGGCGCTCTTCTATTGGAAAGCATCCATTGTACACAGCAGGTTCTGAGCACAAGGATCGTGGTCGTACTGAACTGGTAGTGCGCTGAATATTCCATCAGGGATGTACCTGCAAAACGGGTAATGTGAGGAAAATTCTCTTATGTGGCATTCCTTGATTGGATGCATATAGCTATTATACTAATCTTCACAGGAAAGTGGAGCAAGAGTAGGGTACAGCTATAGCACGTGGGTAGGAGAAATGCTAGATTCAAGCGTACTGTTTGAACAGAGCATTAGACGTATTTCAGTTAGACGGATTTGGAGAAATCAGTCTAATGAAATAAGTCAACTCCTTCTAATGAAAAGCGACTATTAGACCGCCTAGTCTAATATAATTAGACTCGCGTCTAATTTCAATAACCATTAGACGGGTACGTCTAACTCCACTGAGTTAGACTACCACGTCTAATTCCGGTTCTACCTCAGACTAATCTGAAGGAGTTAGACTCACGTCTAACTTTCAATTAATTAGACAACCCGTCTAATTATTACGTAACCATTAGACTGGCACGTCTAACTCCAATGAGTTAGACTACCACGTCTAATTCCGGTACTACCTCAGACTTGTCTGAAGGAGTTAGACCCACGTCTAACTTTCAATTAATTAGACAACCCGTGTAATTATAATAACCATTAGACCGGTACGTCTAACTCCACTAAGTTAGACTACCACATCTAATTCCGGTTCTACCTTAGACTTATCTGAAGGAGTTAGACCCACGTCTAACTTTCAATTAATTAGACAACACGTCTAATTCTGCGTATTCATTAGACCATCCGTATAATTCTTTACGTCTATTACACTTACACGTCTAACTCTGATGAGTTAGACTGTACGTCTAATTCTGTTAGACTTACGTCTAATTCCGTGTATTCATTAGACTACCCGTCTAATTCTTTACGCGTATATTAGACTTACACGTCTAACTCCGATGAGTTAGACTGTACGTCTAATTCTGTTAGACTTACGTCTAATTATGTTAGACTTACGTCTAATTCCGTGTATTCATTAGACTACACGTCTAATTCTTTACACGTCTATTAGACTTACACGTCTAACTCCGATGAGTTAAACTGTACGTCCAATTCTATTAGACTTACGTCTAATTCCG